>NC_056745.1:484586284-484886284 GCF_019279795.1 Protopterus annectens
CACTAGTTGTCCTTTTATTACAGATTTTTTTCTGATGTTCAGGATGGGAACTAGTATAGTGAAGAAAGCTGTTCGAATATGATTCTTTTCTGTGGATTGCTGCAATGTATGTTTCATTCAATAAATCTTTCATAAGAGATACATCTAGTTAATACTATGTTCATTGATATTCCATGTAAATTTAAAAAACTCTGTAGTTTGATTAATGTATATTAAAAATTCATTTAAAATTTCTAAATGTCCATCCCAAATAAGATATATATCATCTTGGAAACAATGATAAGATTTAAAAAATGAAAAGTATTGACTATTAAAGATATATTTTTTTCTCCCAGAATACCATGACAAGTTTTGCATATGTGCCTCCACACAGAGAGCCCATTGCAATACCTTTCTTCTGTAAAAAATATTTTTTATCAAACATTAAAAAATTATCATTTAATACAATTTCCAAAAGCTTTATTATAAGATTAATTAATCATTGATTAACACCATATTCCACCAATAATTCATTAGCCCATTCTAATCCAATTGTTTGTGGTATAACTGTGTATAAATCACATACGTCTATAGTTATTAATATATCACTTTTGTTAAATTTAACCTGATTCATATGTTCTAAAAATGTCCATGAGTCTTTACATATATATTTTTCTATTTTTATAATATTTTTTAACTCATAATCGACATATTTAGCACAAGCTGATGTAATAGAATCTCATCCGTCTACTAATGGTCGCATAGGTGGATCTCTTACATTTTTATGAATTTTTGGATTTCCAAAAAATATAGGAATTCTGGGGTTTATAATATTAAGATAATTAAATACATTTTTATCTATATGTCTATCTAAAAACAAATCATATATCTAAGCGTATATTTTTATACGCTATATTCAGTTCATTTAAAGATATCTGTTCATAAGTATCGGTTTACAAAATCGAATTTAATTTATTATTATGCAATTCATTACTCATGATAACAGCTCCTCCACCTTTATCTGGCTTCATGATCCTAATATTTTCATTTTTTAGTCTTATTAAAATATTTTGTTCATCAGGGTTTAAATTTGATAAAATATTAGATTCTTTCCCAAATTTGTCTAAACATTTTAATTGATAGTCACACATTTTCTCATATAATAAAAGTTTTGGATGTAAAGGTGGATTATAAGTACTACTAATATTAAATTTACTAGACTCATTATAAATTTTATCGTGCTATATCAAAGTAAAATTAATTTTCCTTAAAAATAATTTTATATCTATCATTACAGAAGTAAAATCAAAAGACTTTGATGGCACAAAAGTGTAGCCTTTAGCTAGTGAATTGGCTACATCTTGATTAACTTCTATTTTGGAAAAATTATAAACTTTAAAATCACCACCCTCATTGACTATAATATGCTTAAAATCTTCACACATTCCTCCATTTATATTACTTGCAGAAATATTATGCAAAACGTTATGTTCATCTAAACTCAATAAACAATTATATTGGTTATCGTCCCTCATTATTATGTTACAGCTGGGCATGTGCAATTCATGCCAATCATTATGCTCATATAGACTCGGCCATCGATTTAAGTTCTCCACTGTTTGTCTTTGAGTTTGGCCCCTTGAAACCCCGCTGATTGATGGTTAAAATAAGGGTTTTTATTTTTTAGTCTTTCGGACCTTCTCAACTCCAGAAATTCTTCTTCGTATGTCAAGTCTATTTTATGACCAAAATCTCTATGTTGCTCCAAATCTCTAGGCTCATCAGTTCTGATGTTATTATTAAATTTATTGTTATAGGCATATGATTTACTTTTTATTTGCGCTCCTGGTGGCTTCGGATAAGCCATACCATTCGCATACTGATTAAGGTCTCTTTCTAATTTCTTCATTTTGCCAATTTTCAATTTTGCTATGTGTTGCTCAATTGTATTATATATCCTGAGCATCTCATATTGTATATTATCATAAGAAACATCAGTTCTAATGTCTTTATCAAGTCGGTCCAGGTCTACCATGAGTTGGTCAATATCCATTTGGTTGTATTTTATTATTAAATTAAGCAATTCTTTTCCGCTCTTATCAAACAATTGCAACAATTCCGTATGAAATGGAGAATTATAAACTAAACCTGTGGGGAAGCACCAAAACCTCAACCCCTTAGGAATGATATTATGTTTGATACATTCCTTTAAATAAGCATTCTCCAATTACAATTTTTTACATTTAAGCAATTTATAGTCATAGTCATTAAATTTTGAGTCAAGTGAAGTAGTACCTTTACTCAGCCTGTCAGAAAAAGCGAACGATGATTCCAGCCATTCATTCAAAACTGGAATTTTGTTTCTCATGCTTTCTTTATTTCTGAAAAAATGTCCTGTGGCATGAGATGGCTGGTAAACTCTATTATTACCATGTGCTTGCAATTCAATATTTTGTCTCTGGTTTTCTCCAACAGTCTTAGGATTATTTTCCTGATTGGATTGATTCTCCTTTCCTAGGCATGCAGGCGTTAAATTAAAATTACAGGCTTCAGTAGTTGTTCGGATATGCACAGCATCATTGACGCTATTTACATCATTGAGTCTCTCATATAAACCATCCACTCACTGAGAAAGTTTGAGGATTAAAGCTGTTAAATTACCAATCAACCCTTCGGTCCTATTAGGAACATCCTCCAGATGTACGGCACTTTCGCTCTCGTTAGTAGACGACATACTCCAAAAAGACGAAACAAACTGGATATAAAACCAAAGCGAAAAGCCACCAACTGGGTACGATGTAAATTTATTATACAAATAAACGAACTTCAGTTTTAACATTCAACGAACAAATAATAAATGTGAGCGCTTTTGTTTAATCAGTATTAAACTTCATCAGACAATACCTTTAAAAACAAAACATCACTTCCTTTTATAACTTCCTGTAAAATTCAAAAAAGCCCGCCAAAAGGCTCTCTAAATTTGCGCATACCTAGTAGATTAAAATATGGAAATAGAATCTAATAGTTACCAACCCTTAAGATATTCGCTAAAAAAATGTAAATATATATGATTGTGCTATAAATCTGGCTAATGATTTATAGCACAATCATACATATTTACATTTTTTTAGCGAATATCTTAAGGGTTGGTAACTATTAGATTCTATTTCCATATTTTAATCTACTAGACATGCGCAAATTTAGAGAGCCTTTTGGCAGGCTTTTTTGAATTTTACAGGAAGTTATAAAAGGAAGTGATGTTTTGTTTTTAAAGGTATTGTCTGATGAAGTTTAATACTGATTAAACAAAAGCGCTCACATTTATTATTTGTTCGTTGAATGTTAAAACTGAAGTTCATTTATTTGTATAATAAATTTACATCGTACCAAGTTGGTGGCTTTTCGCTTTGGTTTTATATCTAATTTGTTTCGTCTTTTTGGACAAAGAAGTTAATAATGAGTAGGGAAATATCCAACTGTTATTTAACTATTGCTGTGGCAGCAGGTATAAGTGTAGGGCTGCAATAGAGATGGTCCTGGGTTCTAATACAGGAAATTTCAAATATTTTACTGTTGTTCCATTTCAATTTATATTAAATGTCACATAAAAAGGTAAACATGATTAAAAATGGAAATAATAAGTATGTATGGCAGTGGAACTTGTGTGAATTATATGTATGACTGAAGGTATATAGACTACTATGTTTCTGCAATTATAATTGTGCTATCTGGCCTTGGATGGACTTCAGACTTCAGTAAGACTCATACACACATGATTGTATAAACCAGGACATCGTGAGGTGACACATATATGCTTAACCCCTCAGTCTGTCATGTGGATTCATATAGTTCATGACCATGTCTGAGAAACACTTCTTCTATGGCAAGGATGAAAAATCACAACTGTGGAAGAAAATGTTTTGTCCCTTATGCATAGGTTTGAATCCCACATTTTAAAAATTAGTTTTATCAGTGTATAAAGCTAGACAAAAATGTGTCAGGTTATAACTTATGCATGTCTGCAAAGTTAAATGATTTAGCAGTTACAGCAGCAACCAACCCTCAGACTAATGCCAACTATCATATTAACCTTCCCATTTAAAAAAAACTGCTTTCCTCTATGTTTGGCACTGTTGCTCTCTACTTAACATTGTGGAAATGCATTTGGCATCATTGTTCGGGTTTAGGCACTACCAGTTAATGTGATAACACACATTGGCAGGAAATCATTATTAGCTATCGCTGTGTTTTCTGGTGAAACATGTCTGGTGGTAGAAGGGAAGTTTCCCAATTTAGGGCATGGAGGTGGGTTGTTCAGGAGTCCAGAATCTTTATTGGACTCCTTATAAAGGGCCACAGCCAAAGGCTTTTGCAGGGGGACTATACCGGCTCCCAGAACAAGTCTGAGACTTGGAATAGTCTGGCCAAGGCTGTCTCCAGTGCAACTGGCATTCCACACATTGGAAACAGTGTATACATCATTTTAATGACCTGAAAAGTTGCAAGAGTAATACACTCAGCTAGTGGCTGGAAGAGTTCAGAACTAGTAACATCCCACAGTTGTGTAAGTCTACTAATAAAGAGAATGTATAATAGATAGAAAGCTACATATAGGTATGCATAATGCTCTTCTGTTCTCTTCTTTTCATTCCACAGCTAATGCCAAAATCACTGCAAATAGGGAAGTTCATGCTCAGCATCTAGAGAGACTGAGGGAAGCAAGGGGTATGTATGCAGTACAAGAGAAGTATTATTGTAGCTTTTAAATTAAAAAAAGTTTTTTTTCTTTTCTATACAGTTGTAGCAAAGTAAGCATGCATATCCTAACTGTAAAAGCAAACATGTATGTTTCAGTCTGTAGCACAAATCAACTGTAGGAGTCAATTGTAAGACTCTAGTCAGACAGCAATGCTTCTGTTGCCCCTGCACTACCTGCACCCTCAGGTAGCACTACCTCGGCAGCTAGTGCTGTGGTACCCTTCAGGATTATTGGCAGAGGAGGGGATTTTTTCACCTACTAGGAGATGCAAGGGTTGGTGCATAGGGTTGTGCACAGCACCACTGATGCACTCCTACACTTGATGGAGAGGCTGGACTCCCTTAACATCCATAGGAGGAGGAGATGTCATGCATTGCAGCAGCCAGCAGAGTAAGGAGACAGTGATGATAGTCCTGCAGGTGAGGACTAGATTCTCACTGTCCCCATGTTTGACGGGCATGGGCTTCTGTTGTCCCCTCCCCAACCCAAATCATGGTGTCCCCCAACCTTTTGTGTCCCTCACCATCCCTGTGTCTTGTCCTGTTTGTCCTGTTTGTTTGCATCTGCTTCCTCACCTACCCAACTTACCAGACCCAAAAATACCAGTGTCCCTTACCCATCATTCCTCTTTTACTGAAGTAAAAAAAATGGGTACCTGTCCCACAAAAAATATCATCCCATACATAGCTTTCCACTTTACACACGTCTTTTTCACACAACTGATTTGATTCAATTGGCTATACAACATGATTGCACTGTTGTCACTCATCTTTGTTGAGGTGACAGTCCAAATTCAACTAATATTCCGTACATATTTTCATTTTGCACTGTTAAAGAAGTGAATAGCTATGGTTATTTCATATCTCTATCCTGCACATTCCTATATTGCTTCCCCTTTGTTCTTCCCCCTACTTGCCCCCCATTTCACCACTTTCCCATCTACCTTATTTTAACACATTTAATCTAGTAAAAAATAGAATCACATACAATACACATAAGTAACAAAAATACAATGGAACCCTTCACTTTTTGACCTCTATGTTTGCATGGAGCTTGGCATTATACACCAATGCCAAGTGACAGTGAACAGCTCTTCAGTGGTACAGTTACCTCACCCAATGTCACTTAAACACACTGCAGTAAGATAACACACAATAATACACAGTGAATGTAGTATAAAGAATTATTTGCAGTAAAAAACAAACAGTGCTGGCAAGAGTTACCTCCAACAACAATGAAATGAACAGTAAAAAACAAAGCAGGAGATAGCAGCCACAGCTATGTAGAATAACAGCTTTATTAGTAAAAGAGATGAGTGCTTTTGTGGCACCAGCCACTTCATCAGACAATCAAAGAAGAGTAAAACACAGCATTTATACCAAGATTTTCATTGCCATCAGCAACCCAATTAATCCTTAAAACCATATACCTAGTATAAAACGTTTTATATCTAGTATGAAAAATTTTAAAAGCTTAAAATTAAAAGCTGCTTGACAATAGAAACAGCATATCACATCATACAACTTAATACATACAATTTAAAAGTATAAAATTATATAAAAGTATAAAAAAGTATAAAAGGTCGAGGGGGAGGGGGGTACTACCTACTATTTCTTTAAATCTCTATTTAGAAGAATAGGTTTAATATTAATTTTGTCATTCAGGCCTACCCCAATGTTTGCTCGTAGCCTTATAATCCATTCTAGTTCCCTAGTTTCTACTTTATTCCTAACATCTTCACCTCTATTGTCGGTATAGACTTTATCTATTACTAAAAATAAAAATTTATGTGTCTCATCATGGTCCCTCACATGCCTGGCTAAGGCATTTGTCTCTATTCCTCTGGTGATATCATATATACGCTCCCACATCCAGTCTCTCAGCCTTCACGTTGTCATTCCAACGTAGAAGGCAGGACAGACTGTGCAGTGTGCCAAGTATATATTCATACTATCACAGTTAGCTAATATTCTGAAGGTAAACTCCTTCTTTATATCTGAATGTAGAAATCTACTTCCAGTGTCAACGAAGGTGCAGTAATTACATTTGTTGCAGGGGAAGGTTCCATATCTGACTGCATTTTCTATTCTTGTTTCCATGGGTTGTGATCCACATAATAATCTTTTTATAGATTTTTTATTCTTAAAAGCAAATCTCGGGGTCTCACCTACCAGCCTTTTAACATCATCATCAGCACATAGTATATTCCAGTTTTTTCAATATACTTCCTGTAAAGATCTAATGTTACTCGAGTAGGATACTTGTACTTTCATAGGTTTCTGATTAACAGTTCCTCCATCTATGATGGTATCCATATCTGAAAAGTATGGCTTACCTGTTCCTTCCCTTGCCTCAGATAGACCCACTAATGACTGTTGTATCTCTTTTTCACTGTACCCTCTATGTATGAACCTTTCCTTCATGTTCTTGATCTCTTCCTCATACTTAGTTTGATTAGCTGTGAGTCTTGATGCTCTCGGACCTTGGCCTCTTACAGTGTTCTTAAATATATGTCTTGGGTGCATGCTCTGTCTATGGAAATAGCTATTCCTATAACATTCTTTCCTATAGATTTCAGTTTCCAGAACACCTCTATCTTTTTGAAGTATCCTGACATCCAGATAATCTATAACATCATAGGAATGCTTCATTGAAAACTTAAGGAAGCTGGTACTATTATCTATTTTGTGGAAGAATGATAGAAATAAGGCTACATCACCTCCCCATAAAATAAAGAGATCATCCACAAATCTCCTGTAGAACTTCAGATGCCTTCCCACCTCAGTCAGTAGGAATTCTTTCTCCCACATAGCCATAACAATATTTGCGTAGCCATTTGCACATGAAGTGCCCATGGCCATGCCATCCTTTTGTCTATATAAATTTCCTTCAAATAAAAAGATATTGTTCTCTAATATCAGTTCCATCAACAGTGATAATAAATCAATAACTTGTACATCATATGTTTCGTCTTCCATTAAATACTGTTTGAAGAGCTCAACACCTTTACTATTAGGGATGACTGTGAATAGAGATTTCACATCCAACGTAATCATGAGCCATCTATCCTCCACAGCTATACTCTTACAAAATGCATACAGATCTTTTAAAAACTGTTTTGGATCAATTAATATGTACACATTCTTTTTCAACACAGTTTTAAGGTGGTGCTCCACAAAAATGGACAAAGGTTCAGTACACCAGCCCCTCCCTGATACAGTGGGTCTCATGGGGGGCACTCTGGGATCTTTATGTATTTTAGGGAGTCCTTGTATGATGGGTAGAACAGGTTTGTCTACTATGAAGTACTTGAATAGCTCTTGGCTAATAACTCGACACTGTAAGCATTCAAATAATGCATGTATATTAACACGCTACTTACATGCACCTGTTGATAATGCATTGTATATTAACACGCTACTCACATGCACCTGTTGATAATGCATTGTATATTAACATGTTGCTTACATGCATCTGCTGAATATCTACTTTCTGATAAGAAATGTCATCATTCAACATTGTCAGCATAGATTCCTTATAAAAAACATAATCCATCACCACTAGAGAACCACCTTTATCAGCTGGTCTCACTGTGATGGAACAATCATTACACAAAACCTCCAAAGCTTCTTTTTCTTCTCTGTTTAAATTATAGAAGCATTTCTTAAAAATACCACTATCATGCATCTTATATATTTCTTTTATACATGCTTTTTCGAATGTCTCAATAGCAGCATTGTTTACAGGAATATAGCTACTTGGTTTCTTAAAGATGTTCACATAGCTATTACTCATATTATTGTCACCAAACTGAGATTTAAGCATAAGATTCCTAGTAAACATTTTAAGTTCTATAATATTATCAGTCATATCCATTCTACTTGCCGGTACAAAGGATTAACCTTTGTTCAATACACTTATCTCAGAATCAGTTAAAATCCACCGTGATATATTCCATACTAATGGATGTTGGATTGTTGCCACATTTTCTTGAGCGTCATAGGTTGTTCCTCTTCTATGGACGCTTTCCGTTTCATCCTTCCTCTGCTCGTGGAGCGGTTCCGAAAATTTTTAATTCATATAGGATACGGTGAAGAAAGAGCCGTGCTGTCAAATGGAACTGATGACATACGGCTACTGTTAAAGTTAGTAGATACATTTCTTTCTGCAAATTTGCTGCAAGCTCCTCTCTCAGGCCTCTGTATCTCACTGCTGCTTGTGGAATCAGAGGGAGGTGTGGTAGGAAGTGGCATTACAGCATTAGAGTTCTCTAGTGTATCTCTACCAAGAGAATTGGCAGGCTCAATCAGTTGCTTAGAAACCAATTGAGATTCAATGGGCTGAGTAGAGCTACTGCTATTCACAGCATTGTTATGCTCTCTGGGCCAAGCAAAGACATGCCCACTAGAAAAATCTTGTAAGTCCCTTTGCACTTTCTTTTTCTTATAGCCCATCAGTTGCTGATCATAAACAGATATAAGTTCCAAGACATAGTCTAATTTTTACACTTGGATTCGAACCCTGTATCGTCTAGGCTCCAAAAGAAATGAGTCAATGCATTTACACCTGTTGGCACAGAGTCAGCTAAGCAGCAGGTATGTTTCATACACTCAGTACTCAGAACTCTCAAAATTTTACCAGTGAAGCTCGTGTTTGCTCACCACTTAACTATGCACAAACAGGGACAGTAGTAAAAATGTGTACTTCGCATGCACAAACACGTTGCCATCGTCTGCAGAACCCCACTGCTCAGTGGTGTGCTATGAAAGTGCACCATAGTATGTGTTACTGTTGTGTACTGTCCGTTTAGTTTTCATTCTATGAAAGTACATATAAAAACACACAAAAAAGGAAGGCACGTAAACAAAAAACATATTTACACTGCAGCCATCTGTTACCTCCCCCATGCACTGCAAACTTGGTCTCTCAGTACTTGTTCACAAATATATCAATTACACTACAGAAATAAATAGCAAATGCTTTCTTATATGCTATACACGTTCTTATAATGACAGTATACATTCCGTTTTTCAAATACTTGTAGTAATGTGGAGCTGTTTGCATATATTTTGTAAAGCTGTCTCATAAAGTATGCCTTCACATTTAAAACATAGCAAATAATACACATTGCACACTCATCAATCTAGTAACATGCAGAACTCTAATATCCTGACAGTTGGCCGTGGCTAGCTATCCATTTTATGCAGGCCTCCCAACATCTTCTCTCCAACATCCAGTACTGATGTCATCCACTATAAATTGTCCTGCAGCCTTGTAAAATTCAGACTTGTGCTGTGGCACTTGCATAAAGTACTGAGTTCTCTAGTCTGTGTACTTAGGGAGGGGTTCAGTTCTCACTGCAGTCAACTGGGGTGTGTATGTGTCTATCTTGTCAGAAGAACATAAGTGTGTGTATCTTGCTGTTACCACTCCAAACCCATGGAGGACCAATATTTTGACAGTTGCACATACCTACATATCCATTTCATGCAGGTCTCCCGATATTTTCTCTCCAACATACACTGCTTATGTTATCCACTATAAATTGTCCTGCAGCCTTGCAAAGGTCAGACTTGTGCTATGTTGCTTGCATAAAGTACTGTGTTCTCTAGTCTATGTACTTCAGCAGTGGTTCTGTTCTCACAGTAGTCAACTGGGGTATGTGTTTGTGCAATTGCTTGACAGAAACACCATTTTACACCAGCATGTGGGACACTGCTATTAACATATTCTCATCTCCAGACACTGCTAATGTCATCACCTATAAAGTGCTGTCTAACACTAAGTCAGACTTGTGCTGTGGCAGTTGCATAAAGTACAGAGTTCTCTAGTATGTGTACCTAGGTAGGGTTCTGTTCTCACTGCAGTCAACTGGGGTATGTGTATGCATGTGTGTGTGTGTGTGTGTGTGTGTGTGTGTGTGTGTGTGTGTGTGTGTGTGTGTGTGTGTGTGTGTGTGTGTGTCTATATATGTTTGTGCGCTTGCTTGACATTAGAGACAGCAGTGTATACCAGCATGTGGGGCACTGCTATTACCATCTTCTCATCTCCAGACATTGCTGATGTCTTCACCTTTAAAGTGCTGTCCAGCACTCCCTAAGTCAGACTTGTGCTGTGGTGCCTGTGTTACATACAGCAGTCTCTAGTCACTGTATTTAAATAGGTAGGGGTTCTGTTCTCACTGCAGTTAGCGTGTGTGTGTGTGTGTGTGTGTGTGTGTGTGTGTGTGTGTGTGTGTGTGTGTGTGTGTGTGTGTGTGTTTGACCTTAGAGACAGCATGTTACACCAGCATGTGGAACACTGCTATTACCATCTGGTGTCTTCACCTATAAAGTGTTGTCTGACACTCTCTAAATCAAAATTGTGCTGTGGCACTTGCATTAAATGCAGGGGTTTCTAGTTAGTGTACTTAGATAGGTAGGGGTTCTGTTCTCACTGCAGTGAGCTGAGGTATGTCTGTGTTTGTGCACTTGCTTGATATTAGGGAGAGCATTTTACACCAGCATGTGGGACACTACTATTACCATCTTCCTCTCACCAGACTCTGCTGATGTCATCAGCTATAGCTGATTTGTGAATATGCAGCATTTCTACCAGGGCAGGGACTTTTCACAAATCATTTATTTCTATACAGTTGAAATGGTAAGTGGAATACACAACTAAGCACAGATGTGCATGTGCATGCCAGCTGACATACTGAACCAGAGGAAACAGACAATCTGCTAGCTGACGGTTTGTCTCATAAGTCACCCCCCCCCCTGTCACCACTGTCCATCAGCTAAAGTATACATTCAAACCTTACTCAGTTTTTTTGCTAAGGATGGCAGCAGATCTGTGTGCCCGGTATGGCTAATAATACAAAATCAATGGGCCATTACAGCATAACAGATCACCTATCACGTGACTCAGAAAATAGAGTGGGGGGACAGCACCTGATGCATGCATGCATGTATAGACATATCCTGACTGCACTCATCTGTGAGGTAGACCAACATGTCATTAAGGACCTTTTCTAAATGGACACTGTTAATATCCTGGCTATGTGCAAAAGATGTGTGTGATTTGTTCATTCTGCATCTTTGTCTGTTACATCTGTTAGCTGTCTTCAAGAAGGTCATGAAGGGTATGCATGATGACAACACTATCATCCTGCAGAACTTGACCAGGCCAAGGCATGTGACACAAATCCACACTGAGGTATTATCTCAACACTGCCACAAGTGGCCATAAATACCCTATATCACAAATTAGGTAGACCACTGGATCACATACGTTACATCTAAATATGCTGAACTGTGCGAAGTGACCAATATCTCGAGTCCAGTGATCAGGTCTGTACATCAGGGCTGTGTGCTAGGCCCTTTCCTGTCCATTATTTAAATCATGTCACAGATGTCAAGAATGACATACACATCCTGTGTCCAAACAGCTGTCTGGAGGACTACAGATTGTGGACAATCATTGAATCCATCTGTGATATTAGTGTAATACAGACAGTGTCAACACACACTGAAGGTTGCTGCCACAGCCATGAAGACACATGAGTTGAAACAAAAACAAGTCAGATTTGATGCATTAAGAAAACAAATGCACAACCCAATGATAATGTAGACATCACACCCTTATGAGCAGACCAAGTGGTGTGTGACCTGTTTACTGAGGTAGATGGTATGTGGAACGTCTACCATTGTGCTCACAGTGGTGACTATTCCCTTTTATGTACTACAACTCCTGAGTATGTGCAGGAAATCCATATCAAAGGCCATAATACTTCCATATTTTCACATCTTTCATCACACCAGTAACTAAGTACAATGCACCTTTCTTCATGTACCTCCTTACACACCTTCTAGTGATGTGTAACTCAAGTGTACCACCTTTACCACAGTGAGCTCCAACACATCCTGTTGGCCATAACTAGGAATTCTTTTTGTTGTGTAAACATTACTGTCTGATGGTGCAGAACCCCTATCAAGGTGTTATACCAGATGGATGTGTGATACATGTTATGGTGATGCATACAGTATATACATAGCTGTTTGACAACATCAATGGCATGGGTTACATTTATGACAGTGTGGAATGTGCCATATATATGCCGTGCGCACCTGTTAACTAACCTGCATTGCTCATAATGTCACATACAGGTATAGTAGTGTCCCTTCTAACACGTTCAGCAGATGTTAGAGTGTCATGATTGGGTGCTTAATTACCCTTATAGATTGCTGACATTTCATAATAGTTGTACAAGTGTGTTCATGCAGAACCATCTATGATTACTCACAATCACATATGTTACGTGGGAGGCATGGGATTACTGGTGGTGTTGTTCTGATTTTATCCATGATTTCATCCTTCTGTTTACTGTTGTCCATGAGCATGTAGCTATGTGTCTCACTAGGGGAGACCTCTGCTGACATTACAGTCATATTCCAACAACTCATTTTGCATAGCTTCACAATATGCAGCTAACCTTATGGTATATAACATTCCTGACAGATGTCCTCTTCATTGTACATGTCAGGATGCTCATATCACAAAGACATATTCTCCACTGTTGTCACCATGTGTGACAGTTACATAATATACATTTTCACAGTGCAGTCTGTACTGTATCATGAGGTTAGTGTTCCTGCATCAACTGTCTTCATTTATATGTCCTCCTCTGCTGTACATGTATGTTGCTGGCCAATAAACCTTGTTTGTTTATGTTTAAATGCTGTGAATGGCATGAATATGTAGTTAGTGCTGCTTCTTACCATGTAAACACCTAAATTCTGTGTAGGCTTCATGCAAATCATACACAGAATATATTGAATCTCCGGGATCATTTTTTTCTTTTCTCTTCTTTTTTATTTTTGTTGTGACTATTTCCTCCTTGGCTTTAAATACTAATGGATTGCTGATGTCTGTTTCGGAGTGATGCATCCTCAGAAAAAGTTACTGATACTAACTAGAATTTATCAGACAACATAGTTTAGTAGGGGCACTCTTTTTGTTAGCTCCTATTAGGCATTGATTTGTTAATATTTGCAAAAGCACTGGTATAATCTGAAATAAAAGCAGGGCCCAAATTATGCTTTAGAAAATAATACTAGATAAGACACACTGGACTAGGTAATACATAAAGGCATATACATTCATGCAGAATTATTATTTTTCACTCACCAGAAAACTGCTTTATCAACTTTTTAATAAGCCATCCCTCTTGAATGTTTGGCCTACATGTTTGTAGTAGTACATGAGATGTTATGACAACAAAAAAAGTCTTATAGCAACATTGCACCCTGTGTATTGATAAAAAAAATCACTTGACAGTATCCTGCACATTACTTCTATAAAGAAGATGGCAAAATGGCAATCAAACAGCTAAGTAACTTATTTCATCTGTAAGCTACAAACACAAATGAAAACAATGAGTCAGACTCAATGGCCCCTTTACAGACGTTTATTGAAAATGACATCAATAAGATGGAGCTATGCTGTTTACCACATTAATGACAAGTTCTACTAGCTAATATTGTGGTTAAAGGATAGCCTGTGACATAATGAAATGAAAGGGCTTAAAATAATAGCTTCCCAGTAAAACAGCAGGCATAAGTAATTTGGGGCAATAATTAGTGAACAAAGTTGACAGCTTTATTGCTGTAAATGTGACAGCACATAATGTTTGGATTGTAGTATAATTGTCTTTTTATCTGAAACAGCACTTAATCATTTCAGTTATTATAAATTGTTTTTAAACCTTCTATTATGAATACAAATACACAGCTTTGGCATTTTTTCCCCTGCTGTAGTGATGGGTTACATTTAGTCTCTGAGAGCTGCAGTTTTTAAATAAACTTCAGTATGGAAAACGCTATTTTTTTCCTTATCGTTTTGGAGCCACAAACATTAGTGGTATAGAAAAGCTACATTTAAACTGCATATATTTTTACATAGTTTTACGTTTGGTTAAACTTTCTCTCTGTCTTTGGCATGTTACCCATAAATGCGTTTGTAGAAAGTCACTTGACTTTTACCACATATTTTTCATAGTACAGTCAGTAGTACATAAAGTGAAACAGGACACTTGGTTATCCTCATCTTATCTGATATTTCTACACATAGCTGTGATTCTAGCTACTTTTGTTGCAAGTGTATATATTCTAGAAGTAGCCAATTGCATAAGACCTTAGAGTGCTTTGCATGAGATGCTCAAGATTCATTTGATAGTCATGCTTTAATGTTAGTCTTTGAGGTAACACTATGAAAAAAATGGATCAACAGAAAGCTAAAACTGAAGTATAAAACCTAATCTTGTGTCTTTTTAGGATCACACAAGGACTGCAGACAGGATTTCCTATTAAGTCTCAAATGACAATACGTAGAGAACCAAAATGCCAAGTGAAAATGCCTGAAATTTCATAAGGGCAAACTTTCTAACTGCAAGCATTTTTAGCAAGGGAAATGCTTCTCTGCACCCCACATGTGGAAGGCAAGCCACTACACCCCTAAGCTTACATATATCAACTCTGTGGTTACATCAGCAAGAAGAAGAGGCAAATCTCCCAAAAAGAAGGTATTATTGCCAGCTGACATTTAGAAATCACATCACCCAGTAGAAATCAGCACTTGGATTTGTGTTCCTTGGCATGCCTTGATTTGCGTTATTCCTGGCTGACCCATTTGATATTGGCCATCTGTAGATATGCCCTTTAGATATGCAGCTTTGACTAGCTGTTAAAACCTTTAAAGAAAATTCCAAAATTATCAGAATGGAGAGGTGCACAAATCCTTGAAAGAGAAAAATATGCAGTACTGCTAAAAAAGAAAAGAACATTAATCACTATAAAATCAAATTCAAGAAAGAAAGAAAAACTTAACTGAACATCAAATGTGAATCTCTTACAGATAAATACAGAGGGAATAGTCTGATTCAAGAAATATGAATTTACAGATGCTTTGGATGATGACACAGTATGCCAAAATGATCTTGTTTGAGTGTCAAATTTCCATTTCTCTAAGATGTGGTGTATCAGAGGTAGTCAACGTAAATGGGGGCTGCAGGGAGCATAGCCAGATGTTCAGGGAAGTAAGGGCTCATTCAGAAAATACAGTATTACGCTTTGTTGGTGTCTCAGTGTTTATACTGGGTGTATCAAACTCCTCCTTCTTCTCAGTGCAACATACTAGTGCCGTAAGGGCATGTTCTTAGGCACCACCGTTTTTACACTTCAGGTAGCAGAAAACAGGAGAAATGCCTTGATAGTCTACTGAAAGAAATCACTGGAACATGTAGGTAAGGTGAAGTGCTGTTGTGAAGTTTGTTTCTTTCTGCACTTACGAAGAATTTTTTTTATTTTGATTCATCAAATAGGTTTCATAATACATCTACTCTAGCTTTTAGACTAACAATATCCCTTCATTAAGCTAATTCCCTTAAAATAAGGGGTCCTGTTAACTCAAAAATGTCAGTAGCCGTTGCACAAATCATATGTTGATGTATCAATGAAAAGAGTATCCAGCACCTGTAAGCCAATATATTTATTTAGATGGGCAGAAAGAAACTCTACGATATGGCCAAAAACACCTAAAAAGTATTGGCCCAATAACGTGCCATATTTCCACTGTGATCTCAAGTAGCAAGGACACATTTAAGCCCTAGAACTCTTTTCAGATAATACTCATCTGCAGGAGATTATTTTGTGTAATATAGCTGCTTTGTAAGTGCACACATATGCATACAGGGGAAACAGGCCATCCTATACATACAGGTACTATTCGTGGGTCCTCCCACATATGCAAGTGATAATAACTGAGCCCTGCTCATCCGTTAATCTGTGCAGGTATGGTGATGTCTGATGGACAGTTTGGCCAGTCCATACACTGTCCTGCATTTTACCTTAGGAAAAATCCTTTCCATGACACTGCACTATTTAGACAAAGTACATCTGAAGTTAGTGGTAAGATTTTGGTAACTGATCATAAAAGGAAACTGTTTTCATTTTGTGACTGGTTGTTGTTTTGATGTGTTGGGTTTTTCTGTAAGTACAGTGCCATCATTGATCACTTGCATTTTGTTGGTCATGCCCTTTAATACTTCATCACAAACTCATATATAATTGTGTGTGTGTGTGTTTGTGTGTGTGGCTCTTTAATACCTCATCGCAAACTCATATATAAGTGTGTGTGTGGGGGGGCCCTTTAATACCTCATCACAAACTCATATATAATTATGTGTGTGTGTGTGTGTGTGTGTGTGTGTGTGTGTGTGTGTGTGTGTGTGTGTGTGTGTGTGTGTGTGGGTGGCCCTTTAATACTTCATCACAAACTCATATATAATTGTGTGTGTGTGTGTGTGTGTGTGTGTGTGTGTGTGTGTGTGTGTGTGTGTGTGTAAATAGATAGATAGATAGATAGATAGATAGATAGATAGATAGATAGATAGATAGATAGAGACACAGAGAGCAGATTTGGCAAAGGCATCAACCAGCCTGTGGGAGGTGGGAAGAAATCAAAGTACTATGCTAACATGGGAAGAACATAGAAAACTCACCACATGCATTTATAGGAGATAATGAATGAACTTCAGAATACAGGGCTGTGAAGCAAGGATTTTACCAGTGAACACCATACAGACAGCTTATTTGTAGAGAAAAATGACCTCTTATGCCACAACTAGGCTTCAGGAAATATTAAAGATTACCAGACCTATGAGGCACACTTGAAGTTTACTATAATCCCATGTACCACTTTCTCTCTGTTTATTATCTGTGATCTCTAGTTCTTGCTTTTGTGACTTTTATGCTCTTCTTGTCTCCATGTGGCTTTCTTTTCAGCAGTTTGTTTTTTCTTCATCCTGAAAAGACCTGCTGTGAGACTGGCTACTCAAAATTCTCTATGTATATAATCTTCACCCTTGTCCTTGTTCTTACTGCCTGTGTCATGCTTAAAGACTTGTCAATATCAATCAACTTACTAAGTAATCAGTTTATTAACTACATAAACCTTGGGTCACTAGTCCCAGCAGGTTACAGCAGTAGTGCACAAAGATCCCCTCTTTCCTTTGCAATGATGACATTTTGGTGGCCAAGCAAAAAGGTCTGCTTGGGTAAAATTATCAATGTGCAATGCTAGCATGCATTTGTTATAAGACCCATGCCTAGATGTTAAAGCATGCATGTGATCAAGATCCAACTTAATTTTAATTAGAGCAATAAGCAGTACAATATTACATTTCTGGAAAAGTACAAATAGTGCATGAAATCAATTCATTTCAGAAATATGTTAAACTAGGTATAAAGCCACAAAATGTTGTTTTCAAAGGTTTACAGAAAGAAATCTACATACTGTAGAACTATGTATAAAAAGTATAAGCTTTAGTTTTATAAAGAATCACTTGGATGCCACAAGGCTCATCTATCATATCTTGTTTTGTAACTTTGACAATGGCATTTATACTATGAGATTAAATTTGCTTGTAACTTGATAAGACACCTGACATTCATGTGCTCTATTACAGCACCAAACTTCATTTGGTCACAATTGCTTCACTGTGCAGTTCTTTTTGCTTACGCTTGTGAATTGTTTATATAAATTCTTAATGTTACTCATTTTGACTTTTTTGTTTTTCTTGTCTTTAGAATGGATCTGTATCTTTCATCATTATCTTTAGCCTCATGTTTCCCATGTTTGCATGGGGTCAGGGTATCTGTCAACTGTCATCATTTCTCTGTATTCAGAGCCCTCTCCTACCTTTTTTAAAAGACGTACTCAACTACCTCCAATTTTTTTGGCTGAGCAACCTAATCTCCTCTTGCCTTCTTCCTGCCTCTTCCAACTCTGCTTTACCAAATTGTCTTAAATTTTCCTAGACATTTGACTGAAGTACAGTACTCTGTACAGAGTATGGAGTACTTCTTGACCCTGTCTATAATTAGGGCTACTATGGCTTCTGCTCTGATGTCCTCATTTCTTCATCAGCCTCACAGTTATCCTACTACCCATCTAATCTCTTCAAGCTTCACTATTAACTCTGCCTCCCCAGATTTCTGCATCATACAGATACTCTGGTTGCACCACTGTATCGGACAGCTTACTTTTTAGCTTCTTTGGCATTCTTCTGTCACTGTTTAGCCCTGAGACTTTGTGCCATTAGGCTGCAACACCTATGATTCTAGCTTTGTACTCCTCATTCAGACTTCCCTTCTCCTCAACCACATCCCCAGATACATGAAGCTGTTAACCTGTTCCACTGTTTTCCTCTGTCTCAGTTTTAAGCTTCTTCTGACTTCCCCCAATTTTCTGCCATGACAGCTGTCTTATTTGTTTGCAGCTTCATTCCACCTGCCTTCAGTTTTGCATTCCATTACTCTATCATTTGCTGAAGTTTCTATTTACAGTCTGCTTGTAGCCCACATCATCTACTTACAGCAGCTCTGTTGACCTATCTCCTCCAACCTGTTTGCTAATGTACTCCATCACCAGTATGAACAGTAGTGGGCTCACAGCTGATCCCTGTTGCCCACCAGTTCACACTGAGAACCCACCTATAAGTCAGAACACTAAACTTTTGTTATTGGATTACTCTGTACAGCTGGTACTAGTTTCAACAATGTTTCCAGGACTTCAAAACATTGCAGCACTGCTCTTATCATCTTCCTTGGGACCTTGTCATGTGCATTCACCAATTCTGTGAACACCCAATTGGACTCTTTCTTCATCTCCAGCTTCTTTTCCATTATCTTGTCTCACTACAAACATAAGGTCAGTTGTACTGCATCCTAGTCAGAATCTGAATAGCTCATTGAATGTTATGAATGTATTAAATTATTGTGTTATTTCATCAAAATAAAAATCATTTGAGTAGAATCTGAATAGCTCATCTCCCATCTTACTTTCTACTACTCTCTGGGTAACTCTCCAGGACTTTCATGTAGAGTAACAGGGGTTTTGTATACTGTCCACAGTTATGAATGTCCCCTTTGTTTTTGCACACACTGGCACTAGAATGCTTATTCTCTAGTCATCTGAGATAACCCTCTGTGTTCACATTGCAATGAAAACCCTCAAGAGCCATTTCTCCCCTACAGCTCCCAATATTTTGATCATAACTGCAGTGACTTTCTGAGCCTGCCCCTTTTCTGGTTTCTTCCATGGTGGGTTCTCCTTCTTCTTTTAGTGTAAGCTGTGTATGTGACAGTACGACTTCTGTAGGGTGTTCTTCATTCAGAATCTTGTTGAGGAACTCCTTCAGTCTGGACTTGATGCCCTCTGGACTAGTGAACACACTATTGCTGGCATCCCTTACGAATGGTGTCTGCTGACTATCTACTTTATCTTTCTGTTATTGACTTGCAACATGATAAAACTTCTTTTTGCCATTTTCTAAGTCACTTTCCAGATGTCAGCACCGTTTCTCCGACGTTTTGTTCTTTGCCATTGTGACTTCTCTCGTAGCCTATTTGTTAGCCAGCCAGTATTCCCTCTTTGCCTGATCTTTCTTTTCTGTTTCCCAGTTCTTCTTCTTGCACTTCTTTTTTTTCTTTTAATAACTGCCTGGACTTACACAGTCCACTACCAGCTTTCCTTATGCACTTTATTTTCATACCTGGCTCAGCCTCATATCTGTTCCAAAATCTTGACACATGCTGTTTTGAAAAGCTGCTATTTTTCTTTGTCTCCACCTACTTCACTTTCTTCCTGAGGAGTTAGAGCCCTAACTATTTCTTTAAACTCCTGTACTCTCACTCCAGTCAACTTCCACATCTTTAGCCCAGTCTCTGGCCTTGTCTCTGTTGGTGCTAGAGCCTTCTCTGACCACTGCTTGCAGCTGCTTGTACTCCCAGTGGTTTATGCTGGGGGTTGACTGTTTCATGAGAGATGACTTTCATCATCATCTTCTTTCAGCTGCTCCCGTTAGGGGTCACCACAGCGGATCATCTGTTTCCATTTCTTCCTGTCCTCTGCATCTTGCTGTGTCACACCAACCACCTGCATGTCCTCTCTCCCCACATCCATAAACCTTATCTTAGGCCTTCCTCTTTTCCTGTTGAGAGATGACTTTGAAAGCTCTAATTTCACCCAAGTGACCTTTCCTCGCTGATCTTGTGATTGTCCATCTCGGTGAACCATATATTTGGCACCTTTAAGGTGTTTACCAGACAGAAGTTTAGAATGGCCTGGACATCATTATTCCTGTTACCTTGCCCATATGGACTCAGGCAGCCCACATATCCTGTTCTGTCTGTCCTGATATGAACATTCAGGACCCCATTATCAAAACCAACTTATTTTGCTGGCTTTATCTAGTAGGTCCAGCAAGTGCTGCGTGAATACTTTCCATTCCTCACCATCACAGCTCTGGTATGGACAATAGATGGAGACCATGAAAACTGCCCTATTTTCACACTGGACTCTCACTGCCACGAGTTTGCCATTGCTTCTGATTTCATCTCCTCACTGTCTTTAGAAGACTCTCTCTCACCACAGTTCTCACACCATTTCTAGTTTGCCTCCCAGTAGTAGATTTTGGATCCCATATATCTTTATTCTATCATTTTTATGACTGGACCAAGGCCAGCAGTACTGAGTTAGATCTTTGAACTATGAAAATCACACTGCTGGTCCCACTGTATCTCCTTGAGACACCGGAGCTTGAAAAGCAGATCATTGGCAAGTAGCTTACATTGTATTAACTCTCATACTTTGAAACTTGTATGGCAGGTAAATATAAGTAAAACTACATTTTTGCTGCCAGGGCAGGCTTGTAATCTCCCAAACTTTATTATTTTCACTCAGGAGGTTGCTGCACCAAAGAGAAACAATGATCACTGACAGGCAGTGTAAACACTGTCTTGCTCTTTCTGTTGGAGGCAGTGGGAATGGATCTGCTAAAACAAATATGCAAACAACAGCATCTCTCTTGTATGTTCCTCAAGGAAAGGCAAAATGTACAACTGACAGCTCAAGTTGTTATACTTCAGCCAATGTGATAGGACCATGGATGATTCAGTCAAATGGAGTATGCCAGCTCAGAAGATATACTCTACAGAACAGTACAACTCTTGCTATTTTTTCCAGAGTGCCTTGCCTTCTGTATGATACTAAAAAATTATTCTGTTTCTTTCTCATACTTCCTTTTACATTCCTGCCATTCAATTACTACTTCATGTCATCATTCAGCAGCAAATTATACTTGTTTTTAAATTGGTTTAAATATTCTTGTGATCATTAGTTGTGGAGCATGAGCTATTTTACTTTGGATGCCACATGATACATTTTAATAACCTTTAAAGATTGTTTTTAAAGGTTGAATTAATGTATACTAAATAATACTTTATTAATTTATATATTATTATGGTTCTGTATCTTACTGCAATTGGAAGTGTCTTACAGTAGTTTTCATTATTTGAATTGTTTTGATATGGCTAATGAGGATTTGTCTGTATGGAAGATAAATTTGCATGCTATTGTGTTCACAAGCTTGTGTTTCCATTTTAAAGTAATGTTTGTTTGACAAATCAGGTTCTCTAATCAGTCATTCATGTAGTAATTTATAAATGACTTATTAGAGAACCTGTGGCAGTGTCATTTCTTTTTTATTTTAGATGGGAATAATTGTATAAGCTGTACATAAATGTTTCTGCTTCGTTTTTGCACTTGTACTTTTGGTAAAGTGTTTCAAAACCTGTAAAAATGCAAGTCTGGATGTGTGTGTGTGTGTGTGTGTGTGTGTGTGTGTGTGTGTGTGTGTGTGTGTGTGTGTGTGTGTGTGTGTGTGTGTGTGTGTGTGTGTGTGTCGCAGGCAATATTGTATTACGGACATTTTTTGTATTAGACGTGTGTCATAGCTTTTTATGTATTTCACTTATTTCTGCTGTATTTTTTGTTTAATTTGCATCTACTTTAGGGTAGAATACTCAAAAAGCATTTAGTCAATCAGGCATCATCAAATAAAATGTCAGTTTTCAAAGCTGTTTTTAAAAACAAACTTCCTCTAACATCATTTTAAAGGAATGAATGACTTTTGGCGAGGGGAGGGGGTTAGAATGAAAATAACCAGGCAGATTTCAAACAACATTAATTTACACCAGATAGCATTTCCAATTATCAGTAGAACATGAAAGAATGTCCAGCTTTTCAACACCGTGCTCCCTACCATCTATAAGTCATAACAAATAGCTACACAACAGCAGCACCAGACATTCAATTATATCCCTTTATTTTCTCATCAAAGACATCCAGACAAGAACAGAAAGTACAGACTCAAGTCCCCTAGTATAGAAAATAACAGCAGATCATCAGATAAATTTGTTCCATGTGTGAAAAACACATGTGGAAGGCAACTGTGTCAGTGTGCCATTGCATTACATTGTACTCCTGAAGTGAATTTAAGCAACACTGCTTTGTAGATTCCCTTGTAGTTTCAAACACATTTTCTGTCTCATACTTAATTTGAACAAATGTCATGCAGAATGTTTCATTTCCTTTAAAGTGATTCAGCTTTTCTAATGGAAGACTTGAGGCTAGCCTCACTTTTTTAATTTATTCCCAGGGCTTGAAAACTGAATTAAATCAATCAGAATGCGCTACAAGTGTCAACATGGGAAGGCTTTTTATTTCTCTCAACTCCAAGCACTATCATCTTGTTTCATATTTTGTAAAATATCTGCACTAGTTTCATGTCATAACTGTGGGCATTTTAAGCTTTAGGCTGTAGCTAACAACTTTGTCAACAGAATGTTTGTGAGATGCAAAGATGAGTGCACTTTTTTTTTTGTAAAATCCACAGAGCCGATGCAAAACTTTACCAAAAACCACATTGCACAAATCAACTTCTACACCAAGTTTCCCCACAAGCACTTAAAATTTAATACACTTCTGTTTGCATTTCATCTTAGTGATCCCTGGAAATGATAAGAAAAAAAACATAAATAAGAAATAGCAGATTCTAAAGTTAATACCATATTGCCTTCTTGGTAATAGCAATATCCTTTTTTTGACTCATTCAGAGCACAATGGATAATAATATAGCTAAGAATAGCAAATGTATGTTTGAGCATAGTCCTGAGTGGCACTGTTGATTAATACTTCTGTGATGCAAGAGTGAATAGTCAAAGGCTGAATGCCATTTGACTGAAACCATGTGACTGAAAAGCATGTGAAACAGACTGCATGCATTATGTGAGGACAATATAAATACATTAAATACAGATGAACTTAGGAGCAGTGCCTGTGGAATATCAGTCTTCACCCCTTTATTTTCTGTGAGATCTCCTCCTTCATTACCAATGTCTGCTTTCTGGCTACTACGTCTGCACCCTTTCCACCATTTGCTACCTGTTGTCACTCCTGCAGCTTCACAAAATGGTTGCAGTTCAGCGTCAAAGTCTATGATGATGTTCAGACTGACTGACTACAGCCATAGGACTACCTCTGTTCATTTCTGTAGAGATCCGGTCTTAAAACTGGATTAGTACTTCCTGTGAATCAATGGCTGAATTCATTAAGCAACCCACTCTGTTCAGGAACCACAAGAAATATGAATTCAGAGCGACCTCATTAATTTTCTCCACCATCGAAATCAAATTTAGTAGCTTGTGATTCTCTGGGCTAGTTCCTACTCCACCTTTAAAGATGGGCACCAATGCTGTGTGCTACCAATCCCCTTAGACCTGACCTTCCCTAAATCACCTATTGAAGAACTGTCAGAAGTTCAACTAGTTTCCCAGCAGCCCTCCTGGAAATGTTGGTTAAGATATCCCTCAATCCTTTTTATTTAATCTTTTTAAAGTACTCACCACTTTCTACTCTTCCTCTTACTGGCCATTATGTCCTTATCAGTTCACTCACCTTCCTTTTCTGCCCTCCTCTCCTGGACTAGTAACCTTCTCTCCTTTTCTTTAGTGAATACCATTCATTTCATTTAATTGTCTTATCTGTTCCTGACCTCTTTATGCTTGTGACCTTTCTAAGCCATTCCTTCACATTCTGTCTTTCTCCTACTTACTTTAAGAGGTCATTTTCATGCCTTTATGCTCACTGCCATTTTTTTTTTAATTCTCCCCGAGTATCCTCAAACACTTTATTGTCTTATTATTAGATTCCATTTAACTTTGGTCTTCCCCTTTGTCCATTCCTTGTATTTCTTTTTCTTCTTCTTAGCAAGTCTTTGCATTTGTTAAAGGAATCATACTTGCCTCCTCATTTTATTTGCCTTTGCAGTGCTTTTCCATACCCCAAATAACTTTCTTGATAATTTTTCATAACCCATCTACCCCTCTGCTTTTCTCCCCATTTACCAAGACCCCTTTCCTGCTAGGTACTTTGTCTTCCCATAGTCAGATCCCTGTGATACCAGACTGTAGTCTTTGTGATCAAGTCTGGTTCCTTTTCCATGCCCATTATGAGTCATCATCATCATCATCATCAGCCCCTCTTTTTCCCATTTTTTGCACGGGGTCAGGTGTTGTGGTAACTGTCACCATCTCTCTCTGTTCATTGCAACTCCCCAGCCTTCTTCAACACTCATGCCTGACTGTCACAGGTCTTCTCTTACACAATCCATCCACCTCTTTGCCGGATGCCCTCATTTCCCCTTGCCATGTTCCTGTCTGTCCTAAATCTTCTTCTCCAGACTGTCTTCTGTTTTTCTGCACATGTGCTCAAACCACCGTAATCTGTTCTCTTTGACCTTTTGCCATTATGAGCCACACCATTAAATGATCATTGTTTGCCAGTGCAGCCTTGAGGTAGACATCCCACACTATCCTACACTTCCCTGTTGGTTATTTTATATACACCTAGGCTGCTCCCTCATTCTTCTCTAATGTCCTCCATCTTCCATCACTGCACCCTAGCAGTGATCTCTTTTCCTGCCTACTTCCATGGCAGTTTAAAGGCTCCTGTTAATGTTGATTTATGTTTTAATTCCATTTTAGCATTGCTGTTCCCCTGGCAATGCAATGGAGCCTGTCGCTGCTAAGCAGGACCTCTTCTTCTCATGTGCTTCCTCAACCACCTTCAATATCAATACAATACCAATCCCCTAGTCCTTACTGCTCCCCCTTTCCAGAGACAGCACCCAAAGTACCTGATCATCTCCCTCCTGAAACTGCTGGCTGTTAGCAAAATGTTACTTCTGGGATTGCTGGTGTACTTTCCAAGACCTGCACAAGTTTACGGCCTCTTTCATCTTTCTAGGCCATCCCACAAGGACTACTATATGTGGTTATTCCCTTGCTTTGTAACCAGTTTGGTCATTACTTGACACCTTCTGGTTAGGTTAGATATGGACCATTCCACTTCATCTAAACTCCCATTTGTTTCACCCCATTCCTCTGCCTAATACCCCTTGTAATTGGGTGTGCCCTCCAAGAACCCCAATGTTCCTTCTAGGCTAGGCTTACCAGTCCCCTGACATCCTATAGTATTTCTCCTCTTGATCAGCTACTTTTCCTAAGTCTCTGAACTCATCCTTCTGAATCTATAATGTTCACTCCTTTATACTTTCCACTCACATTACCTCCGTCTCTTTACTCCTCACCTCATTGTTTTACTGCCTTCTCTTCCAGGCCTACCTGTTCCCCAATAGTTTTCATCTCCTTTTAACATTTTTTCTGTCTGTCTTTCATCATCTTTCTACTTGCATTTTGGCTATCAACCATCCACTCTCCCTCTTGTCTGTTGCTGATCCTGATTACCTTTGCTTAAGTCCTACTCTGCCCACCTTTCCTCCTACATCTATGTCCTCCCAGACCTGTCCTTCCTTCCTGCTGATTTGTACCAACCTGCCCATCTCGTCCTCCTACTTTAGTCTAACTTTCAGACTGTATTTGAGACATACACATCCATCAGCATGCTACCAACACTCCTCACCCTTCACACATTTCAAGTAGTCAGACTTTTACTTCACAGCCCGTGTACCTCACCCACTTCTCCCTCTCCTCATCCTGCCTTATTCTATTCCTCACTCAAGCTCCTAGATTTTCTTCAGTAAGTTGTTTGATTTCCTCTTTTCTTTATAACCCTGCCCACTGACCTTGATGGTTTCCTCATCTTTTTTTCCCATTTTTTAGCCCTTGTCTCCTTATTTTTCTAGTTTTCAGTGTTCTTCCATGGCTCCTTCTAATGTTTTTAGTGTTTGCTTGTGTCCAGAGTGAAGCAGATCTGTGCAGCTTTGCATTTCACTTTATTTTTCCTTGCTTGACTTACCCTTGACATGTTTATGCCCTATTCTCTATTCTCCTATGTGTTTTACTGCCTTTCCTGTTCTAATCTGCAACTACCTCTGTTTAGAGTATCTCTACACTTTTTGTTCTGAGCAGTAGAACATTCCAATGTGTTTTCTAATTTGTTGTCTAGCTGGTTTGTCTGCCATGTGTGCACTGTCAAAGTCCCCGCCCCCAGCCACCTGGTGTGAGAATACCAGACTAATTATTGCATACGAGTATCACCCCCAATATGCTTGTGCTATTTCAGAAAGTGAAGAATAATATTTTGTGCTTACTCGCCAATGGGAACATTTGAATGGCTTTGTCGATTAACACAGATAAACACTAGAGAAGGTGCTGGTTCCTATGTTGCAGCTTTTGTGTGGAGTCCTAGGAAGGATCTTTATGCTGGAAAATAAACTCACCGGCTTCTTTGTGCCCCTCTGGCTTCTCCTTCCTGTTTTAGTCTAAATGAAGAGAGTGGATATATTTATATTCCCCTTCCCTCATCTGTCTGTACTTATTCACTTAAATGTTTGCTTATTTTTATTAAAAATTTAGAGCTGTAGTCAGTGAGGAGATTTAAAATTCTCCCGGAGAATCATTACTAAAAATGGAACTTCTTGCAGTAACTGGAATTTTTGATTGTCCTACAAGGCCTGCCTCTGTACACATAGATACAGGGTTATGGAGGTGAGTTAAACCAGACAAAGATGCATACATCAGCCAAAAAAAGTTAGTCTCTGTTAACTTCTGGTATTCTTAAGTCATCAGTGTCAAGACTCAAGACTCTGTTACCAAAAGAGTTATTCCCTACGACTACTAAACAGGTGGTAAAATGAATGGCCTGTCTATGAAACCCTTTGTCAAAGTGAGGAATAATTTTTCACGTCCTCAGTGCTACTTTGAGCCTTTAAAACATAGCAGCAAGTAAAATGAAAACACTCTCTTACAAAGTACTTGAACCTGCTTCTTGTACTTTCTCTGTCAGTTCTTTCTTTTTTCCTCTTCAGTTTCTCAGGGCCATTATGCACATTACAAAATCTTCACCAAATATACAAAAGTATTTTTAAAAATATGTTGATTGTTCCATTATCAGCTGTAAATTGTACCCTCTTCCACAGCTTGATCTCATCAGCTGATAGGGGTCCACATCTCCTTGTACCTTGTTATAGTTGCTGCATGGCAGTTAAACTAAGGTTTTCCCCCTAACCAATCAGCTGTCCTACAGGAATATACTAGTTAGACGCACCTACAACACATCAATTTGCAATATATTTAATACTGCAAATCAGTACCCCCTGTACAATTCCTGTTTCTGTGATTAATGCTTTTGTGTCTGAAATTTAATGTGCTTGGATGGGTGTCAACAACCCAAACTAACACTTTTTACAAATGTGTGAATCACTAGTTAGTGCTGTGACTATAATAGAATAACCAAGTGATGTTTCACTGATCAGCTTACTGTGGTTACCTCTGTGTCTCAAATAAGTGTGAAAAATGCAAACTGTAAAGTAACAATATACTTCCCAGAGTTAATTGCAACCTTGGAAGTATTTATACTGCTAATTAAGGGGTACAGTCCAGCTCAAAAAGATTCATTTTACATTTTTAAGAGCTTAGACTCAAAGAGTATCCTTTCCCCTCTGAGTTAAGCATATGACAAGAGTTTTCTGTGAAACAGGCTTGCTGTTGCTGGCATTCTCCTAAAATTAATCAGATGAAAATGATGTTGCTTCTTTCATTGTAAAAGGAAACCCATCCTTGTTGTGACATTTATTTATTCTCAAAACAGCTGTTTATTACATCAGTGGTACAACAACTGTGGAAAACACAAAGTATGCATGATTGCTGAGCCATGAATGTGAGGATGTGAGTGGTATGGAATGAAAAGGGTAAAGTCAGCCTTGTCTAACAGTAATGGTAGAAAGATACCCATGTACAATGTTAAGTGCATTTGGCTGGTACTTGTCATGTATAGTGGTGATGTTGATAATTACAGAATTGGCAGACATTTTGTTGTGCATGACACATGGACCTCTCTATTATGGACATATCGCCTAGTCTAAGTAATTACCAGAAACAGCAGAAGGCCATAAGTGGTGTCCATTTAAATTATACCATTGTTTTTTTTTGTAAATTACAGTCAAGTCTCGAAGCAAAAGTCTTTATAATTGGTAATATATATTTAATTCAGCTTTTTGAACAGTTTATGAACCAATAACTATCTCTAAAGGTAAATAAACTGTTGTGTGAATGCCACAAGTCTGAATTTAGTGTATTCAGGACATAGTGAATCAGTGCTGGTGAATGCAATTGTGGTCTGTGCAAACAGTGTCTGAGTGCGAGTTTGATTTGCATGGCACTAAGTTTACTATGTTTGGTGTGTTGTATTTATGTTGTGGAAATGAATATGCATGTAGGAGTTTTGTAAATGTTGCGTGAATGTTGTACATGATATGGTATGTAAGTGTCTGTGAAATATTAACAGTTACAATGCCCTTTCCTCCATGTCACTGACAACTTCACAGTTAGAATATAGATGTGGAGGGGTGTGAGGGGACTATACCTTCATATGGGGAAGTACTGTGCATGCATGCATGCATGTAAGCAAGTGTATGTATTTGTGTGCAAGCGTGCACATATGTGAATGTGGAACGTGTGTGTGTGTGTGTGTGTGTGTGTGTGTGTGTGTGTGTGTGTGTGTGTGTGTGTGTGTGTGTGTGTGTGAGCACATGCGTATGTACATGTATCTACCAAATAATACAATTCGATTATAAACAATACAGGTGGAGCATTTAGTGAATAACCAGATTGAGTATAAGATATGTACATAAATAACAAGTATGGTTGTGCCACAGAGAATCTCAGTCTGAAGACAGCATGTAAAAATATTTAATTATTGGTGTAAAAAAATTTTTTGTGCATGTTACAATGGCAATACAAGATATCTCTGTAATCAGCAAATTCACTTCTTTTTCTCTTGAAAGGGTTTCCTTAAACCTGACAATGAATTCTTGCTGGTGGATTAAACGTCTGTCATGAAAATGCACACTGTTCCCTTTAGATTAGCTGGAGTCTGCATGTTAAGTATGATGCCCTGTGAATAAAATATATTTAGAAATGGTAAAGAAAATAAAGCAAGCATGCGGCTAAGTAAAATGATATACTATGTGTTTAATCTGATCAATAAAGCTTTGTAACTTGAGCATTTTTGAATTGTTTTAGTTCATGACCAGCATTTCAGATAGAATGTCACATATATTATTTTTCAGATTCTCAAACTTATGTTTTCATCCCAAAAGGACAACATCCCATATAAACACACATACACACTCTTTATTCTGTGAAGCATTCTGCACTGACCAATGTTTGTTAATACCCAAGATTGTGTAAAAAACCTGTAGCCTCTTACTTAAAAGTGTGATGGGCACAAGAAACAAGATTAGTGACTTAAACCAGCAATGCAATAAAATCAGACTGAGTCTTTGTAAAAGAAAGACAGCTGCTTCATTTCCAACAGAAATAATATTACAGATTTAGAAAGTTACAGATTTCAAAATGGTAAAAAAAAATCTTTCTGTGCAGATTACAAGACTGCAGACTGTAGATTTGCAGATTGCAAAAAAAATGAATAATTATACCATTTGAGAAGTCAAATACCCCTGCAAATTACAATATTAATAGCACACCCCAAGAGTGGACTCAGGTGAGAGATCTAGATACACAGATAGATAATAGCCAGAATGTTGACCACTATGTGCCCACAGTGGTGAGGAAGTCATTCTATATGGTACAGCTTATAAGTAAAGGCGTGGCATCCAGATTAAAGGAAGTTATAGTACAACTGTACTCAGCCCTCATCAGACCTATATTCAAGTACAATGCACCTTTCGGCATGTACTTGACCAGGCACTTACAACAGCTGGAGTGGCCTCAGAAGTTCCTTACAAAACAATACAAGGTATAAACAACATGTCCTATGTGGATTAACTGAAATTCTTATCCCTTAACTCTGTCTCCTACTGACTATTAAGGGGTAATCTATGCCTTACCTACAAGGCACTTTCAAATTCAAGCCTGGTGGAACTGTTACACATTCAAAAGAAAACTTCACCAGACCACCTTGTCTGAGGTTCTAAACCTGGGCTGTGACATGAACAAACCATGCTGGAGAGACAGATATGTGTCTCAGAGATTACCCCTTCTCTGGAACAGGCTTCATATTCATGTAAAGTAGAGCCTGTCCCTGACCCTCTTCAAACACAGTTTAGATCAATGGATGGGGAATCATAATTTTACTCCCGATGTGGTACTCATGTCCTTTATGAACAGAGGCAGGCTGTAAAATACTCAAAGGCATAGTCACAAACCTAAGTCTTAGTCTAGGCTGAGATCAAAAATCAGGTAAAATTAGTGTAAAAATGGCTAGGCTTGTAAGTGCTCTTGAGCTGTTAGCCTAGTAATCTCCTATGAACCTATAAAGGCACAGAGATGATTGTATGTGGCCAATGTAGTGGTAGTTTAGCAATCATAAGTTACAATATTTTCATTCATTCACAAGGTAGCTAGACTCACTCTCTCTGTAACAAAGTGGTGATCTTGTACGCCATCTCAGAGTGCAGACACTGAGTCCTTGTGTTGAGAGGTGCCAGCTGATGTGCTTTGGGCAGCTTGTGAAAATAGTAACCCCTTGGCATCTAAGCAGGATGTGTACTCAGCATAGCCAACTGGAGGAGACAGGTGGAACTAAGGAAATGCAGGATGGCTTATGTCCCTCAGCTTATCTGGGAATGTTTTGCGATCATACAGGATGAGTTGGAGACTGTTGCTGGGACTAGGAAAGTTGGGTGTACCCTAATTGGCTTTCTACAACATTAATTCTTCTAAGAACAGGTGGTTTAGAAAATGAAATAATGAAATGAATAAATGGAACTAGACAATAAATCGACAGTGTTCTTTGTTCTTCAATATTACATTTTCGGTAACTTACACTGTCTAAAGCATAAGTGTTGTCCTTGCTGTTGCTTGTGTTTACCAAAACAACAAAATGTGAATCACGTATATAATTCTTCAGCATGCATTTACTGTGGGAATAAAAAAATTGTGCAAGCTTGATGCAGAGCATACATGTTTGAAGTGAAGACTTTTTCTGATGAACTGGTGAAATGTAAAGTAATATTTTAAAAAAGAGGTTGTAATGAAATAGGACATTATTTCTTGGATGAGGAAGTGTTGTATTTTCATAAATCGTTTGCTTCTTATTTTTTATCATGACCTTTAATGACTGGAGAAAGGAACATCTTTAACTACATAAAATTCGACTCTGTATAGCTTTCCAACCAATGTTTTTCTTTACAAAACAGAGGCATGCTCTTCTTTACTGGGAAATCGATAAAAAAATGTGGAACAGTAATATATATATATATATATATATATATATATATATATATATATATATATATATTTATATATATGCCTTAGTTTGTAAACAAGGCAATCTTAGCAACAACCATCAACATATTTGTGCAGCATTCATGGTTTTACTAGTCTTTTGTTTTTCAGAATGTAAGGCTAGAGAGAAAAGTATTGTGATAAAGTTAAACAGCACCAATTAATCATACAGGAACAGTGAACTTTATTAGAAAATTACTGCAAAATAAAAAAGATAAATATGTAAAAAGTGTTATTAATGCATAGAAAAAGTAGTGAAAACACATCCTCTGGAAACAAAGCAGAGTTAAAAGAAAAACTGAAACAATGTTTCGTAACACAAAGAAATATTCACGCTTACGCAGAAGCACAAGAAGAAGAAGAAAAAAAAAATCAGAACCCAGGGTTGTGAGAACTAGTAATAGGTTTTCAAGTTTAAACAGTAAACTAAAGATTTGAAATGAACGGGCTGAGGAATCAGGTTGTTTAGAAGATGAAACCAAAGCTGTAGACATGTGATTATGCTAAGGACAGGGAACACCCGATTCATTTGTATATGCGTTAAAGGAAAGTAGCAGAAAAAGAAAAAGGGAAACAAAAGTTTGTTTTCTAACTACAGATAGTGGGCAGGATTCAGGAAGCCTCCGTGTAAGAGTTATAACTCTTACATGGAGGCTGCAGTTAAACGGTGTGATGTCAGCATGTCATGCATATGCATGAGGTGCATGAGGCATGCTGAATCACACTGTAACTCTTACACGGTCCATGTAAGACAGAAGGGGGCGTGTCTGTTGGCTAAGCCCTGCAAGCGGACATGCCCCCGGAAGTCTATAATGGCTGAAAGTAAACAGCCACGAGAAAGGCCATGGAAATGTGAATAAACACACTACACAACACATGCCCCCACAGACCAGCAATGTAAAGAGTGAACAGATGTTATAAAATGAAAATAAAAACTGTTTTATTTTTTTTAAACCCCGTAAATGTTTGCTACTGTGTGCGCTCGTGTGCGCAGGTGTGCTACTAGCACAACTGCAGTTAGCAATCAGTGAAAAGGATATAAGAACTAAATATGCAAAGTAAGCCAAGAAGTAATAGCATAGTGGTAGAGTTGTCGGCTTAAGAGCAGGCAGGCAAGGTTCGAGCCCACACAACAACCTTTTTTTTTTTGTAAATAAGCACTAAAAAGGTCCCTGACAGTATTGTACAAATGTAAAAGTATTTCCTTTTGTAAAATGGAATGAAATGGAGCATATATTGTCAAGTAATACAATAATAAAAATATTTAGAAATGTACTGATAGCTAAACTGCAGTGAGACAGAGTGCCCGTAGCTAAGTAGTGTTTCACAAACTGCAAACTGCTTGCCCATAGCTAAGGACTGGGTTAACAGGCTCAAACTGTGTGCAACTAGCTGTGCTGAGTTTAACATGTGTGTTACTAGCCAATTAAGGTGTAACCCAGCGCACACCGTTTAGCTTCGCTACCACAAGCTAACCGGCGTGCAAGATGCGTGAGCTCCGCGCAAACGAGCGCAGACCTGGTTTTAAAGTGCTTAAAAGTGCTTTTGGCATGTTTGATTGACAGGTCCTAAAGTCATGTCTAGACAGTCATAAAATTCAAAATTCAGTGGTCAGATTCGAACCCAGGATACCATGCACTAGAGTCAAGGTACTAAACCACTAAGCCATGACAGCAGTACTTAGAAATGCAGAAATAGCATATATATAGGATGTAAGCCAAAATGGAGCATGATGAAGCAGTTTCTGTGAAGTAGATACAATTCTAAACTGGCCAATCATAGAAATGTGCGGGAAAATCGGTATATATAAGCTCCATAGGCGGGAATACACAGCATAAACGATTGTAGAATAGACCTGCAGGCAGAATGAGTGGAGTAGGGGAGGGACATTGCTTTCGAGCACAGCGGTGGGGCGTTGAGGAGTCAAGATACATGGTCTGGCTCCTAGTTCACCATCATGAGGCCCAACTCATGCAGGGCCAGGTCTCATGGGGAGCATACAGGGCGGAGGCATGGGACCAGTTGGCTCATGATCTGACTAGTGCTACTGGCATTCCACGCACTGGTGAGCAGGTCCGTCACCACCATGCGGACCTGAAGTGACGTAAGCAAGACCAGTTGACCCAATGGATCCAGGAGGCCCGGGATATGCCCAATGCCCCACTACTGAGTAAGTTACATTTTACTTATGTATGTAAGGAATTCAACTAGCTGATACCATGGAGATGTGTATCCCAATATTACTTGTTTTGTATTACAGCTGCAGGTGTCCGCTGTATGAATCGACAGGCACATGACCGCAGGCTGGTGCGGCTGCGCCACCATGCAGGTTAGTAACCCCACCTAGTACTTGTAAATAAATATTATAGTGTAGCATGTAGCAGAACACTGCAGTGCATTGCTTAAAAGTAATAGAATGTGCAAGCAGCAAGTAAAAGTCTGCAGGTATGGCTGCAACAAGTTCATCAGTATGCAAGTGAAACTGGAAATATAAGTGATAGAAATAAATAGTGCTGTAATACAGATGTCCCACCATTAATTAAATGTAGTATAACCTGCAGTAGTCTCAAGAGTACAGCTTCAGAATCTGAGATAATCACATGTGAGATATATCCCCTGTTGAAATGCTGAATCATGACAGAAGTGAGGTTGCTGGAAAGTGTTGGAATCCCCACAGGTCTAACATGTGAACAAAGCCTAGAAGTACCAACCTGAACTGTGAAATTGCAGGATGTGTGAGAGTGACAGAAAGGGTCATGTATCAATGAATAACGTAGTAATAACACCTGAATATATAAGCTTCAGTGTGGTTCTACAGAACTACATGCATGTGGCAATTAAAACTTAACATCCCAAACTGATTTCAGTGTGTCTGACTCTTGAATGTTCAGGCCAAAATCTGTATATGGTGATTACAGTCAGCAATTTGCAGATAGAATGAATGATTGCCTGACATACTAAACATCCATAGTTGTCCAATGCCCTGTCATCAAAGTGTAGCAGGATGATGTATCTGATCAAATTCAAAATAAATAGGATAGTGATGTATCTGTAACAGGTCTAGCATGACAGTCAAGTAAAAATCATTTGGAAAGTATCACCCACAAGTTAATTGTGTTTCTATTACAAATGTATATCAATGTATAATTTATGAATGTGTCATCATTTTCTTTCTCCACCCCACCCTATAATTGCAAATTTAAAAAAAAACACTAAATATTGGTATGTGAACATTTCATTAACCATGGACATTTGTCCTGTTTCAAAAATATATGCATGTCTGTTGTTGCATGTGTCCTGGTCATACCTGCAAACCTGATGGCCTGTTGCCATTAATCAACCCTGCATGTTGTTCGATTGTGTATTTCCATTCAAATAATGCATGTGATATTGATATGCCCGTTGTTCAATGGTGTTAATATCTGGGTGTTTGTTTAATGGGAATACCAATGCATGCTGTTACAACTAATTTGAATGGAATAATATGCCACTAACCCAAACTAACATAACATACACACAAAACTAGAACGCTTGGGAAGGCAGGTCCCAGCGGACCCACCTCTCCCACCTCAGCTGGCGAGTGCACCTGGCACTAGTGCCCAGGCCGGACCTTCCTCCGGTGGCCCTGTGCCACCTTCGGGTGGAAGCGCTGCAGGGGATGGGGCCCATCCCCCCCTCTGCAAGCGTGGCTGGAGGAGCACGTCCACTCACCCTCCAAGGTGTCCAGTCTGTGGTGCGAAGGGAGATCCAAGACTCTGTTCTTGGGCCCCTACGCCAGCTTGAGGCCCGGGTGGCACAGCTTACGGGCTTGCCCGTTGTCCCGCCTGCCCAGCCCCCAGCACAGCCCCGTCCTGGGCTGTGAAGGAACAGTTGCAACTGCCTATGGGTGGGGATATCAGTTCCACTGTTGCCATCTGTGGGCTCATGTGTCTTGGATATCCCAACCTCCATCCCCATCAATTGTGTAACCCCCCCACATGTGTCATACACCGCCCCTGTATGCGTCTTGTCTGTCTTGTCTGTTAACCTACCCAACCTACCTCCCCAGCTATACCGACTACCTCACCTGACATACCACTCTCACCTGATAAAAAAACAAAAAAGGGCACTCTGTACCCACAAAAAAATTACGACCCATACATAGCTGTCCATGTTGCACACATGTTCGCTGGACATCCAAACTGTTAATTACAATTGGCTGTACAACAGGTATTAATGTTGTCCTGACACCTCTCTCAGGGGTGGAAGGTTCCAAATGTCACACCAAATTGCATACAAATGCACAGCTGTTGCTGAGAAAGACATGGACAGCTATGGGCCTCACCTACATCCTTCCTGCAAATACCAAGCTTGTTTCCCTACTGTCTTACCCTCTTTGTGGCCCCTTTTTCACCACTTTCCTGTCACCCCTTTTTCTTTTCTTTCAAAGAAAATAGCGCGGGTGTGTGCTTGTGTGCGCGGAGCTAAACGCCAGTGCGCATGCGTGAGCTCCACGCAAACGAGCAGACCTGGTTTTAATGCTTAAAAGTGCCTTTGGCACTTTTGATTGACAGGTCCTGTACTCATTTCGAAAGAAAAATAAATTCCCACTGTCAGTCTCAAACCCAGGACCTTGGTAATACTAGTCTGTATGACCTTCCACTAAGCCATGACTCTCATGCAAGAACATAGTGCTAAAATAAATATAACATGTAATAGTAGGAATCAATATAAAGGCAATATAGGATGTGTACTACCCAAAGCATGTCAGGTAGATTTTAATGCCTGAATTACTGGATTCCCATACTAGTGTAGTGTTCACGGAAACAGCCCTGCTAATTGTTAGCTTGTACATAATAATGTAAGGTAATGTTCATATATAAAAGTATTATATGTACACACACACATATATATATATATATATATATATATATATATATATATATATATATATATATATAAATATATTAATACATGTGAAATATAGTGGTAGGTGTCAGTATTCACACACACTCACTACAGGAAACAGTGAAAATAAATGCAGCAACCACAATCTACAACACAGCCTGACTCCTGTGAGACTTAATAACCCTTTTAACTGCGTAAAGGTGCCTTCAGCACTTTGATTGACAGGTCCTATACTCATTTTGAAAGAAAAAAAATTCCTACTGTCATTCCCAAACCCAGGACCTTGGTAATACTAGTCTGTATGACCTACCACTAAGCCATGACTCTCATACAAGAATATAGTGCTGAAATAAATATAACATGTAATAGTAGGAATCAATATAAAGGTAATATAGGATGTGTACTACCCAAAGCATGTCAGGTAGATTTGTAATGCCCGAATGACTGTATTCCCATACTAGTTTAGTGTTAACAGTAACAGCCCTGCTAATTGTTAGCTTGTACATAATAATGTAAGGTAATGTACATATATGAAAGTATGTATATGTACACATACATATATATATATATATATATATATATATATATATATATATATATATATATATATATATATTAATACATATGAAATATAGTGGTAGGTGTCAGTATCCATACACACTCACTACAGGAAACAGTGAAGATAAATACAGCAACCAGAATCTGCAACACAGCCTGACTCCTGTGAGACCTACTAACCCCTTTAACTGCTTAAAGGTGCCCCCAGCACTTTGACTGATAGGCCCTATACTCAATTTGAAAGCAAAATATAAGCATAGGCCCTACCACAAGACCATTATAACACTAGTCTGTATGACCTACCAGTAAGCCATGACTCTCATACAGGAATATAGTGCTAAATAAGTGGAACATGTAATAGTAGGAATGAAGATGAAGGCAATATAGTATGTGTACTACCCAAAGCATGTCAGGCAGACTTTTACTGTCCCAATTACTGGATTCCAATACTAGTGTAGTGTTAACAGAAACAGCCCTGCAAATTGTTAGCTTGTACCCAATAATGTCAGCTAATGTACATATATGAAAGTATGTATATGTACACATATATATATATATATATATATATATATATATATATATATATATATATATGTATAGCAATACATATGAAATATAGTCGTAGGTGTCAGTATGCATACACACTCACGACAGGGAACAGGCGAGAGAAATGCAGCAACCTGAATTTACAACACAGCATGAAGCATGAGAGACGTACTAACCTTCACACTCACAGAACACTGTCAACAGCATACCAGCATGGTCCACGCCCTTACAATCTGAAAGGGAAATGCCTATCTCACATACCCTTTTATAGCACTGTCCTGAAATCACAGTGAGACATTCAATCAGTACACAACTGGCTGCATGCAATTAGCAAATGCTGCCTTACAATTGGTGCAGAGGCCATCACATGGACCTATGCAGATACCTACAAAAGCATCCAGTACCCACACTCCACACATGCAATTCATTCATTGCACAAAACCTACTGAGAAAGAGAGAGAGAGAGACAGAGAGAGAAATAAAAAAAAATATAAAGACAGCCAGCAGCAAAACCAGCAGCAGCAGCAGCAAACAGCAAGCAGCAAGCAGCACCACTGACACAGCAACAGCTGCCACAAACACAGGTAATGTAAAGTAGCAGGTTAATACTGTGTTTACTGTGACACCTCCAAATGTATCATAGTTCACTATCTATAGGTATGTCCATGAGATAGGTTGTGTGTACATAGTCCTGAAATATATACATATGTAATATTGCTGTACATGTTGCCCATACTGAAAACTTCTATAGCTTGTAACACAAGGCCAGTTGTGCATATGATGCAGTAGTTCCCAGGGTCAGTAGAGGTTCCTCCTCATTGGTGTGGGACCACTGTGTATGTATGGCACTGTTCAGGTACATATCCTGTAGTATGGCCAGGGATCAATATCAGTCTGTAATGTGGTGCTATGTCCTCCAGGGGTGAACGTAGCACACATCCAGGGATACCATTTTGTAACAGTGACGCTATGTGTTCTGCAATGTTGAGGGTGGCCCTCACCTGGACATGTAAGAGGATAGGGAGGTTACAGTCATCTGTGATAACTAATTCCACTTGTGTAGGAGAATGGGGGGGGGTAGCTGCACCTAAACTGTCTGCAACAATGTTGCCAATATCTGTGCATTTGGTGAATGTGAAGCATCTTAACACCGCTGACCACAGATGGCTTGCCTTCATGTGAATCTGCCCTGTGCTGCAGTAGCCTCCTGCTATTGTTATACAATGTGCCTGTATCTGTATTCCACTGGACAGGATAAATAAGTGCTGTGCATACGGTCTGGGTTAGATATGTGTGTGCACAGTACATGCACTATGTGGGATGTCTGTGGTAAGCTTTTGCAAAGGGGCCAGCAGTGTGTGTTGTGGCTTCCACTGGCCCAGTGGGCTGCATGGATAGCATCACAGTCCTAACTAGTGACTAACTGTGTAATTACATGCATAGATAGCAAGGTAGTGTACTGTGCTTGTGGTGTTGTTGGGATATGTATATCCAGGCTGAGTAATGTGTGTCCACATCACAGGGTTGGATGGCAACACACATACAGTATGTAGGGATGAACACCCAGAGTGTTTCAGATGTGTTGCCTGTGCAGAAATATCTGGCCATTACCTGTGCATCCCCCACAACACACACACATGCAACATATGGCAGAAGTACTATAGCAGTACACATAGGTTCATAGGTTCATACTAGGCTATTTGCCCTAGGGCATTGATATGCCTAGTAGAATGTGTTTGTCTTTCGCCACCCAATTAAAATTTATGCTGCTATGCCCTTTTCCGAGGTTAGTATACTGTGCCTCTGTCTAACAGTGACATAGAAGTGATACCCGGGGTACAACTATGATCTCCATCCACTCATCCAGATTCCTATGGAAGAGAGTCAATGAGGACTCTGCCTAACCTGTAGTGTGAGTTCATTACAGAGTGAAGGGAGCCTCTGGGTTAGGAATATGCCCCTCCAGCATGTCCTATTTATGTCAGTGCTGAGGTTCAGGTCTCCTGAGCGTGCGGCTGTATGGGACTTTGATTTCCTGAGGTGCAGCATGTTCATTACTTCTGGGTTGGACATGGCTGTATATGGCAGGCACAGATTGCCTCTGAACAGGCAGTATGCCACTGAGTCCAGCTGGATGTCCTTTAACTGGGCAGCATATGGCATCTGTTTGAGCCCTTTGATCCTCTTGATGAGGTACTGTTGGGCTTTACCAGTTGCTGTAGGTGCCTGGTTAGGTACATCCCAAAAGGTGCATTGTACTCAATTATAGACCTGATGATGGATGAGTAAAGAGGCACAATGACCTCCCCTGCCGTACATGTGAATCCCTTCATGATTAGCTGGGCTATATAACATGTCTTTCAATCCACGTTGGCCATGTGGTTGACAAATGACAGATTGTTATCAAGTTTGTTTCCCAGGTCCCCAATTACGTCTTCTGTACTCAATAGCTTAACACCTATATGTTACTTTGCCGCCAATGTGGAGGTGTGGGGATCTGCGTTGAATATTGATACTCCCCCTCCTTTGTTGTCTGGTCCAAGTATTTGGGCCGACAAGAATGGTAACAGGTATAACTTGTTAGTGCTGGTGTGCTCCTGGGAAACCTGAAACAGGTTTCTGTTACTGCACAGATATCAATGTCCATAATGCTAAGTAGGGTTTTGAGTTCGTGTATCCTGAGGTCTAGACTTCTGGTGTTGAGTAGCATCACTCTTAGTTCCTCATCCTTTGTGATATGAATGGATGTGGGTTTGCCTTATGAGCCTCACCTAATAAAGGCACTATGGGTATAGCAAGAGCCTCTGCCAAAATCCAAAAGGCCGGGGGTGACAGGTGCAAGCTGTCCCTAGCAAAGCATTGTGGCTTGTACAGCATACCACCCCAAGATGACAGGCATTGGCTCACCTGTGAATGACACCAGTACGTCAGTCAATTGTTGGAAGGGATCATCTTGCCCTGATAGTGTGGCATCATTCTTGGTGAGGGTAAGATGCTACTCAAGGTCAGGGTCATACTGTCTTGGGCTACATGCTCAGAGAGCTCCTTACTGTCTCATGTCATGTAGTCCAGGGAGGTATGTGTCAGGTCATTCACACCAGCATGGACATTGAGTGAGTCATACCTGTACTTGCCTTGGAGTTACTTGAGTGTTTGTGTTATGTGGCGGGTCGTAGTGCCCGACAGGCTGCACACTGTGACCCTCTCCTCGTTAAGCCTGGTGAACGTGATGTCAGTGTGCCTGATGATAGAGGCACCTAGTACGGGTGTATGAGGTGTGTTGTTTACTGTTAAGGGCTGTGAGTGTTCAGCACATCGGCTTTGTGAGATATGTGTTGCACGTGTTTGTTTCTGTGGTAGTGGTTGCTTGGGTGTCCGCTTTGGAGGTCTCTGCTGCGTAGGCAGATCTGTAGTCTGAGCCTACGAGTATGTTTATGTGTGATTATGTGTTAGTTCTGCTGTCGTGGTAGGTCTATGTGAGACTGGAAGTGTAGTGAGTGTGGTTTCCTTCTCCACCTGACTGGTTATGGCAGTATTGAGTAGAGAGAGCCTAGCCTCCAGTTTGATATATGGTTGCATCACTCACATGTGTTTGACTTTGTTGTTAGGAGGAGGGGGTTGTCTGTGTACATGCAGCTGTTATAACATTGCCTCTGGATTACCACACTCACCAGCTGGACTGGGGAGGAGACTGACAACTGACCTTTGGACATGCTGGAATACTATTGTGAATTCCGTAATAATTGAAAACAAGGTCCAGTGGGGAGTGAGGGTGTACTGATATTACTCACTACTGCTGACTGATATAATAGCTTCAGTGAGCAAGTGCCAGGTAACTTAAGTGCAATGTGTTACAATTAAGTAAATGCAACAATGACAAGCAGTCACTTGCTGTCATGTGTAACAAGGAAATACGTACAGTAAGCAATGCAGATATCAGTAGTGAGTCACAGAAGTGCTGCGAAGCTGTGTATTATGTGGAAGTAGCGTACCAGTAAAATAACAAGCTAACAAATAACAAGCATATAAACAAAGCTAGATTCAGGAGGCTTGGATGTAGTGTTTGCTACAGCAAACATGGTGTACCAATGTCAGTAAGATACAGCTCAAATATGCAGGCACTATAAACCTGAAACCAGAAGTTCCCAGCTATGAATGGCAGAGTACAGCCTATTCTCACACAAGAGTGCAGACCACAAACCTTGTTAATGTTAAATAACTGGCCTGAAGGCCAACTGCCTATACCAGAACTAATACACTTGGACACTGGGCTCTCAATCAGCAGTTCCTAACTTCGAAGGATGAAAGCTATGTGTCCTGCCACCACAGTGCTTGCCACAAACCTCCCTAATGTAAAGCAACTGGTCTGAAGGCCAAGTGCTTAATCCAAATGACTTCGAATGATAGCTACACTTTAATCAAGTTACAATCAAGCAGTAATAAGTACAATTTAATACTCCCTGTATAGAATGTGTACCATGTATTGCTGAGATACTATGCTGATAACCTGTTTGTGTACTTTTCCAGGGGAATATGGCTCCGAAAAGGAACCCCGCCTACTCTGCTGCAGAGGATGAAGTGATCCACCAGAGCCTGGTGCGTGACTATACCATCGTGTTTTCACGCACCACCCAGAATCAGCAGGAGAGGTCTGCACTGTGGCAAAATCTTGTTAGCAGGATAAATGATGTTGGCATGCATGATAGGACATATGAGCAGGTGAGACATCACTGCAATGATTTGATTAGAGATGTCCGCCAGCGTGCTGCAGATATCCGCAGGCAACAGGTTGCCACAGGTGGGGGGGTGGCCACACATCCCCCCCTCACCAGACAGGAGGGGCTACTGCTAAGTGTTGTGGATCCAGCCCCAGAACAACAACAGCATCAGTCGTGCATCATGATGGAGGTTGGATCCACACAGCAGCAAGACACCGAGCGTGCAGGTAAGATGCCATATTTATTTATTGTTATTAGTTTTACATTTGTTGACCAAGCTGTGAAGGAACAGTGGCAACTGCCTATGGGTGGGGGATATCAGTTCCACTGTTGCCATCTGTGGGCTCATGTGCCCTGGATATCCCAACCTCCATCCCCCATCAATTGTGTAACCCCCACATGTGTCATACACCGCCCCTGTATCGTCTTGTCTGTCTTGTCTGTTAACCCCTGCCAACCTACCTCCCCAGCTATACCGACTACCTCACCTGACATACCACTCTCACCTGATAAAAAAAATAAAAAAGGGCACTCTGTACCCACAAAAAAAATTATGCCCCATACATAGCTGTCCATGTTGCACACATGTCCGCTGGACATCCAAACTGTTAATTACCGGTGGCTGTACAACAGGTATTAATGTTGTCCTGACACCTCTCTCAGGGTGGAAGGTTCCAAATGTCACACCAAATTGCAGCCACAAATGCACCAGCTGTTGCTGGAGTAAGACATGGGCAGCTATGGGCCTCACCTACATCCTTCCTCTGCAAATTCCAAGCTTGTTTCCCTACTGTCTTACCCTCTTTGTGACCCCTTTTTCACCCACTTTCCTGTCACCCCTTTTCTTTTCTTTTCAAAGAAAATAAGCAGTGTCTTGCTTTGTGTCTTGTGAGCTAACGCCAGTCGCATCACGTGAGCTCCATATGTAAACGTGTTTTGCAGACCTGGTTTAAGTGCTTAAAGTGCCTTTGGCACTTTTTGATTGACAGGTCCCTGTACTCATTTCAGTGAAAAATAAATTCCCACTGTCAGTCTCAAACCCAGGACCTCCTGTAACACTAGTCTGTATATGACCTACCACTAAGCACACATGACTCTCATACAAAGGAACATAGTGCTTGCCAAAATAAATATAACATGTAATAGTAGGAATCAATATAAAGGCAATATAGGATGTGTACTACCCAAAGCATGTCAGGTAGATTTTAATGCCTGAATTACTGGATTCCCATACTAGTTTAGTGTTCACTGAAACAGCCCTGCTAATTTGTTAGCTTGTACATAATAATGTAAGGTAATGTTCATATATGAAAGTATTATATGCATTAATAATACACATATATATATATATATATATATATATATATATATATATATATATATATATATATATATTAATACATGTGAAATATAGTGGTAGGTGTCAGTATTCACACACACTCACTACAGGAAACAGTGAAAATAAATGCAGCAACCACAATCTACAACACAGCCTGACTCCTGTGAGACTTAATAACCCTTTTAACTGCGTAAAGGTGCCTTCAGCACTTTGATTGACAGGTCCTATACTCAGTTTGAAAGAAAAAAAATTCCTACTGTCAGTCTCAAACCCAGGACCTTGGTAACACTAGTCTGTATGACCTACCACTAAGCCATGACTCTCATACAAGAACATAGTGCTGAAATAAATATAACATGTAATAGTAGGAATCAATATAAAGGTAATATAGGATGTGTACTACCCAAAGCATGTCAGGTAGATTTGTAATGCCCGAATGACTGGATTCCCATACTAGTTTAGTGTTAACAGTAACAGCCCTGCTAATTGTTAGCTTGTACATAATAATGTAAGGTAATGTACATATATGAAAGTATGTATATGTACACATACATATATATATATATATATATATATATATATATATATATATATATATATATATATATATATTAATACATATGAAATATAGTGGTAGGTGTCAGTATCCATACACACTCACTACAGGAAACAGTGAAGATAAATGCAGCAACCAGAATCTGCAACACAGCCTGACTCCTGTGAGACCTACTAACCCCTTTAACTGCTTAAAGGTGCCTCCAGCACTTTGATTGATAGGCCCTATACTCAATTTGAAAGCAAAATATAAGCATACTAGTAGGCCCTACCACAAGACCATTGTAACACTAGTCTGTATGACCTACCAGTAAGCCATGACTCTCATACAGGAATATAGTGCTAAATAAGTGGAACATGTAATAGTAGGAATGAAGATAAAGGCAATATAGTATGTGTACTACCCAAAGCATGTCAGGCAGACTTTTACTGTCCCAATTACTGGATTCCCATACTAGTGTAGTGTTAACAGAAACAGCCCTGCAAATTGTTAGCTTGTACCCAATAATGTCAGCTAATGTACATATATGAAAGTATGTATATGTACACACATATATATATATATATATATATATATATATATATATATATATATATATATATAGCAATACATATGAAATATAGTCGTAGGTGTCAGTATGCATACACACTCACTACAGGGAACAGGCGAGAGAAATGCAGCAACCTGAATTTACAACACAGCATGAAGCATGAGAGACGTACTAACCTTCACACTCACAGAACACTGTCAACAGCATACCAGCATGGTCCACGCCCTTACAATCTGAAAGGGCAACGCCTATCTCACATACCCTTTTATAGCACTGTCCTGAAATCACAGTGAGACATGCAATCAGTACACAACTGGCTGCATGCAATTAGCAAATGCTGCCTTACAATTGGTGCAGAGGCCATCACATGGACCTATGCAGATACCTACAAAAGCATCCAGTACCCACACTCCACACATGCAATACATTCATTGCACAAAACCTACAGAGAAAGAGAGAGAGAGAGACAGAGAGAGAAATAAAAAAAATATAAAGACAGCCAGCAGCAAAACCAGCAGCAGCAGCAGCAAACAGCAAGCAGCAAGCAGCACCACTGACACAGCAACAGCTGCCACAAACACAGGTAATGCAAAGTAGCAGGTTAATACTGTGTTTACTGTGACACCTCCAAATGTATCATAGTTCACTATCTATAGGTATGTCCATGAGATAGGTTGTGTGTACATAGTCCTGAAATATATACATATGTAATATTGCTGTACATGTTGCCCATACTTAAAACTTCCATAGCTTAGAACACAAGGCCAGTTGTGCATATGATGCAGTAGTTCCCAGGGTCAGTAGAGGTTCCTCCTCATTGGTGTGGGACCACTGTGTATGTATGGCACTGTTCAGGTACATATCCTGTAGTATGGCCAGGGATTAATATCAGTCTGTAATGTGGTGCTATGTCCTCCAGGGTAAACGTAGCACACATCCAGGGATACCATTTTGTAACAGTGATGCTATGTGTTCTGCAATGTTGAGGGTGGCCCTCACCTGGACATGTGAGAGGATAGGGAGGTTACAGTCATCTGTGATAACTAATTCCACTTGTGTAGGAGAATGGGGGTACCTGCACCTAAACTGTCTGCAACAATGTTGCCAATATCTGTGCATTTGGTGAATGTGAAGCATCTTAACACTGCTGACCACAGATGCCTTGCCTTCATGTGAATCTGCCCTGTGCTGCAGTAGCCTCCTGCTATTGTTATACAATGTGCCTGTATCTGTAGTCCACTGGACAGGATAAATAAGTGGTGTGCATACGGTCTGGGTTAGATATGTGTGTGCACAGTACATGCACTATGTGGGATGTCTGTGGTAAGCTTTTGCAAAGGGGCCAGCAGTGTGTGTTGTGGCTTCCACTGGCCCAGTGGGCTGCATGGATAGCATCACAGTCCTAACTAGTGAATAACTGTGTAATTACATGCATACATAGCAAGGTAGTGTACTGTGCTTGTGGTGTTGTTGGGATATGTATATCCAGGCTGAGTAATGTGTGTCCACATCACAGGGTTGGATGGCAACACACATACAGTATGTAGGGATGAACACCCAGAGTGTTTCAGACGTGTTGCCTGTGCAGAAATATCTGGCCATTACCTGTGCATCCCCACAACACACACACATGCAACATATGGCAGAAGTACTATAGCAGTACACATAGGTTCATAGGTTCATACTAGGCTATTTGCCCTAGGGCATTGATAAGCCTAGTAGAATGTGTTTGTCTTTTGGCACCCAATTAAAATTTATGGTGCTATGCCCTTTTCCGAGGTTAGTATACTGTGCCTCTGTCTAACAGTGACATAGAAGTGATACCCCGGGTACAACTATGATCTCCATCCACTCATCCAGATTCCTATGGAAGAGAGTCAATGAGGGACTCTGCCTAACCTGTAGTGTGAGTTCATTACAGAGTGAAGGGAGCCTCTGGGTTAGGAATATGCCCCTCCAGCATGTCCTATTTATGTCAGTGCTGAGGTTCAGGTCTCCTGAGCGTGTGGCTGTATGGGACTTTGATTTCCTGAGGTGCAGCATGTTCATTACTTCTGGGTTGGACATGGCTGTATATGGCAGGCACAGATTGCCTCTGAACAGGCAGTATGCCACTGAGTCCAGCTGGATTTCCTTTAACTGGGCAGCATATGGCATCTGTTTGAGCCCTTTGATCCTCTTGATGAGGTACTGTTGGGCTTTACCAGTTGCTGTAGGTGTCTGGTTAGGTACATCCCAAAAGGTGCATTGTACTCAATTATAGGCCTGATGATGGATGAGTAAAGAGGCACAATGACCTCCCCTGCCGTACATGTGAATCCCTTCATGATTAGCTGGGCTATATAACATGTCTTTCAATCCACGTTGGCCATGTGGTTGACAAATGACAGATTGCTATCAAGTTTGTTCCCCAGGTCCCCAATTACGTCTTCTGTACTCAATGGCTTAACACCTATGTGGTACTTTGCCACCAATGTGGAGGTGTGGGAATCTGATGAATATTGATACTGGCCCTCCTTTGTTGTCTGGTCCAAGTGTTGGGGCCGACAAGAATGGTAACAGGTATAACTTGTTAGTGCTGGTGTGCTCCTGGGAAACCTGAAACAGGTTTCTGTTACTGCACAGATATCGATGTCCATAATGCTAAGTAGGGTTTTGAGTGCGTGTATCCTGAGGTCTAGACTTCTGGTGTTGAGTAGCATCACTCTTAGTTCCTCATCCTTTGTGATACGAATGGATGTGGGTTTGCCTTATGAGCCTTGCCTAATAAAGGCACTATGGGTGTAGCAAGAGCCTCTGCCAAAATCCAAAAGGCCAGGGGTGACAGGTGCAAGCTGTCCCTAGCAAAGCATTGTGGCTTGTACAGCATACCACCCCAAGATGACAGGCATTGGCTCACCTGTGAATGACACCAGTACTTCAGTCAATTGTTGGAAGGGATCATCTTGCCTTGATATTGTGGCATCATTCTTGGTGAGGGTAAGATGCTACTCAAGGTCAGGGTCATACTGTCTTGGGCTACATGCTCAGAGAGCTCCTTTCTGTCTCATGTCATGTAGTCCAGGGAGGTATGTGTCAGGTCATTCACACCAGCATGGACATTGAGTGAGTCATACCTGTACTTGCCTTGGAGTTACTTGAGTGTTTGTGTTATGTGGCGGGTCGTAGTGCCCGACAGGCTGCACACTGTGACCCTCTCCTCGTTAAGCCTGGTGAACGTGATGTCAGTGTGCCTGATGATAGAGGCACCTAGTACAGGTGTATGAGGTGTGTTGTTTACTGTTAAGGGCTGTGAGTGTTCAGCACATTGGCTTTGTGAGATATGTGTTGCACGTGTTTGTTTCTGTGGTAGTGGTTGCTTGGGTGTCCGCTTTGGAGGTCTCTGCTGCGTAGGCAGATCTGTAGTCTGAGCCTACCAGTATGTTCTTGTGTGATTATGTGTTAGTTTTGCTGTCGTGGTAGGTCTATGTGAGACTGGAAGTGTAGTGAGTGTGGTTTCCTTCTCCACCTGACTGGTTATGGCAGTATTGAGTAGAGAGAGCCTAGCCTCCAGTTTGGTATATGGTTGCATCACTCACATGTGTTTGAATTTGTTGTTAGGAGGAGGGGTTGTCTGTGTACATGCAGCTGTTATAACATTGCCTCTGGATTACCACACTCACCAGCTGGACTGGGGAGGAGACTGACAACTGACCTTTGGACATGCTAGAATACTATTGTGAATTCTGTAATAATTGAAAACAAGGTCCAGTGGGGAGTGAGGGTGTACTGATATTACTTACTACTGCTGACTGATATAATAGCTTCAGTGAGCAAGTGCCAGGTAACTTAAGTGCAATGTGTTACAATTAAGTAAATGCAACAATGACAAGCAGTCACTTGCTGTCATGTGTAACAAGGAAATACGTACAGTAAGCAATGCAGATATCAGTAGTGAGTCACAGAAGTGCTGAGAAGCTGTGTATTATGTGGAAGTAGCGTACCAGTGAAATAACAAGCTAACAAATAACAAGCATATAAACAAAGCTAGATTCAGGAGGCTTGGATGTAGTGTTTGCTACAGCAAACAAGGTGTACCAATGTCAGTAAGATACAGCTCAAATATGCAGGCACTATAAACCTGAAACCAGAAGTTCCCAGCTATGAATGGCAGAGTACAGCCTATTCTCACACAAGAGTGCAGACCACAAACCTTGTTAATGTTAAATAACTGGCCTGAAGGCCAACTGCCTATACCAGAACTAATACACTTGGACACTGGGCTCTCAATCAGCAGTTCCCAACTTCGAAGGATGAAAGCTATGTGTCCTGCCACCACAGTGCTTGCCACAAACCTCCCTAATGTAAAACAACTGGTCTGAAGGCCAAGTGCTTAATCCAAATGACTTAGAATGATAGCTACACTTTAATCAAGTTACAACCAAGCAGTAATAAGTACAATTTAATACTCCCTGTATAGAATGTGTACCATGTATTGCTGAGATACTATGCTGATAACCTGTTTGTGTACTTTTCCAGGGGAATATGGCTCCGAAAAGGAACCCCGCCTACTCTGCTGCAGAGGATGAAGTGATCCACCAGAGCCTGGTGCGTGACTATGCCATCCTGTTTTCACGCACCACCCAGAATCAGCAGGAGAGGTCTGCACTGTGGCAAAATCTTGTTAGCAGGATAAATGATGTTGGCATGCATGATAGGACATATGAGCAGGTGAGACATCACTGCAGTGATTTGATTAGAAATGTCCGCCAGCGTGCTGCAGATATCCGCAGGCAACAGGTTGCCACAGGTGGGGGGGTGGCCACACATCCCCCCCTCACCAGACAGGAGGGGCTACTGCTAAGTGTTGTGGATCCAGCCCCAGAACAACAACAGCATCAGTCGTGCATCATGATGGAGGTTGGATCCACACAGCAGCAAGACACCGAGCGTGCAGGTAAGATGCCATATTTATTTATTGTTATTAGTTTTACATTTGTTGACCGAGCTAGTCTAGCTGGATATATGTCCATTTTCAGTAGAGGCCTGGGGAGAAAAGCTCCACACATAACATAATAAAGGCAGACAGACAAGTTGTTAATACAGACATCCAAAATAATAGAAATATAAACCAGCTTGTTAATTAAATCAACATACATTTAAGGAACTCAAACAGTTTAAAGTCATACACAATGTACTGTCGGTTTCAAAGCAATTCTACCTAAAACATAACGGTTATGCAATAAGGCAAAAGCCATATAGATAATAGTTAAAGCTCAGAAGGGTAGAGAAGTAGAAGGAGTATGAAAGATAAAATAATAGGGAAGAGGCAGGAGTCAAGAAGGGAAGTGAGGAAAAGAAGGAAGACAGTCAAGAGGAGGTGGGAGGGATGGGAGAAGTAGGTCAGAGCATAGAAGGACATCAAGGGAAAAGAAACAGGGTAGAAGCTAGTTTTTACGCACAATGAGGGGTTAAAGGTAAAGAGAGGGTGGGGAGAGGGACGTTAGCCTGGAGTACTACAAGAACAAAGCCAGTGGTTTTGGAAGTACAGTTTGATTTGTTGTTTGAAGAGAGGTAAGGGTGAGATTAGAGTTAACTCCTTGTATGTACATATGACTGTTCTGTACACTGTTACTTCATGCACGCATAAGGTGTGCATGTGGTATGTATCTGTCATCATGATATGTAATTGTGCATGTGTGATACAGACATTATGAGCAGCTGATGTGTATAAGGGAACTAGTGTACTACTGTACTGTATCATATGCAAAACAAATGGCACACTTGTGCCCACTGACATTACTTTCTTCATATTTCCAGGTCCCTCCCATCTAGCAACGAGGCAGGCCATACATGCTGGTGAGTGTGTTTAACATTACCTGAAAAACAATTTATAATACTAGTAAGAGTAGTGTAACTCTGTAGTATACATGCTGGTGAGTGTGTTTAATAATACCTGCAATACACAGTTTAACAATAGTAAGAGTAGTGTAACTCAGTACTGATGTGTGTGTTTACTGTGGGGTGTGCATGTGTGCAAGTGTGCCTGTGCCCATGTGTGCATGTGTGTGTGTGTCCATGAGTGCATGTGTCCATTTCTGAATGTGTGCATTAGTATTGAAGTGCATCTCTGTCAAATATGTGTTGAGACTGTAATCTGTGTTCCCTGTTTTCCTCCCGTAGGTTCTGGTGCTGCTCTGGTGACCTGCAGCAGGGAACCTGAATCTTGTGCCCCAGGTACTGATGATGATGAAATGTCTATAATGGTGCAGGAAGGTGTGTCTGGGTCCGCCATTGGTCAGCCAATTGACAGTACACAGCTGTCAACCCCTTCAATGCGCACAGTCATCCTGCCGTTACATCCTTTGTCACCATTGTCCCTAGGTGATGGACAGTATGCAGTGGGCATAGATCAGGGTAATGTGGTACCTGTGGTACATGCATCCCCACAAAGCAGCCATGAGCAGGGTCCTCCAATGGTACCACGCAGACAGTCGCCCATGGGTTCTCGTGGGGCATCCGTGGCCGTACTGCCTCTGGCCGACGTGCCCAAGGAGGTATGTCAACCTCCACTATGTTTCGGACTGTTATGCAGGCACAGGCACGTATGGAAAGGTACACCAGACAGGGTCTGAGGGAGCTGAGAGCATGTCGCACAGCCATGACAGGCAGCATGCGTGACGTGCGAATGCTATCCGTAACTTCACAGATGTCGTTGACAGACGTTGTGGGGACATACAACAGCTGCTCCACAACCAGATGTCCATGGGCCAGGGCGATGGTGTGCGTTTGCGACGTCGGCGTGGCGTATGCCAGCAACAGCACCAGCTGGCAGTGGCCGCGACGACAACAGGCCCACTCACGCACCTCAAGTGCCAGCACCAGCCCCAGCAATGCTGGGTCTGTGCTGTCATCAGGACGCCCCAGGAGACCACGTGCACGTGGCTCTGGACAGTCCCAACAGGGAACTGTGTCCAGTCAACACATCCCGCTTCCGATGACAGTACTCAGTCTGGGTTAGTACCGGATACGGTCCGTAGCACCCCTGCCAGGCACAGGTACCGTGTCCGTGCCCACAGACACTGATCTGGATGACCTGACAGGTGCAGTCTGTGGCTGTCCACAAAACCCTGTACATGGCAGCCATTATGTGGGACTGTGTGCGTGCTTACACACATGCAGAAATTTAACACCTAGGGCAAACACATACACACACACACTGCACCAACACGGTCCACCCTGTACTGCTGCCCCTCACAAACACACATACACACACATGTCAATTGGTGTTACCAGTGGCTGGCTTGGGCATACCTAACCCACACCCTGTGCATATGATGACACTGTGCCACCTCCTGCATACTACAACATTGGTGCAGGAAAAGGTAAACACGTTGCTGATGCACAGGGTGACTACATAGATGTGTATAAGTAGTAACATGTTGGTAACTGTTCACTGTTCCACTATGATTGTGTGTATATCCCAGCAGTCCTGCTGCAGTAACTGTATGAATGTCCTGAATTGTTATCTGCACCCATACTACTTACCAAAGTGTACCAGCTGCACACCATCACATGCTACCATTGACTATGGGAATGCGCATCATGTGCTGTTATGTAGATTCAGCTATATGTATCTGTTCTGTCACACATGCATTTACACACACCCTGCTACCCCACACATGCACACGCTCACCTGCCATTCCCATTATTTATTACCCTACATGAGTAGCTGTCGATACATGACAGGTACACATTTGAAAAGTGCACTATGTGGATTACTACCGATTTCCTCCTCTCTACCTGTACTCACAGGGTGCAGGCAACCTCATTAGTTTAAAAGTGTAATGTGCATCAGGTACTGTGGTACCCTGATTGCCACATCAAACATGTTTTCCATATGGAAATGCACACACAGAAACATCCCACATCCACACACTTGCCACATTCAGGCTTCAAAACACTATCTAGGTATATTCTGGTACATGTGCGTGTTACAGTAGCATGTAGCACTATACTGAGTACTGGCAGTTGTCTGTTGTCATGTTGTTTGTATAGAGTAAAAGGATTGTTCGTTTATCCTACTTCGTTTTGTGGACATTACTTGAAGAAGTGTTACCTTACATGTGTTATTGGTACCAACACCTTCTCTTTTGTTGTTTTGTTTGTATAGGGTGCTGTCAACATCACTGCTTGTTAAGGGAAATGTGCACCCTGCAGTGCATAGCCCCATTTGGCAAAAGCCACATCCCACCCCACCATTGTGCACACACACTAACCCCACCCACAGTAAAACACATACTTTCCATTTGCAAGATTCAAACCCCTACCTAACTGTGTTATGACACTAGAGGCAGACACATTAGCAGAGTGTGCTATTTGCATTAGTGGGAGAAATCCTTTCTAATGCTGTACTTAGAGGGTGCTGACATCATCTGTGTTTAGGAAGAGGGATGTGCACCCTGTAGTGTGTTCTCCCAGTTGGCAAAAGGCACGTTTTCCTCACAGCATTATGCACACACACAAACCCCACTCATACTAACACACATACATTCCCTTTGCAGGATTCAAACCCCTACCTAACTATGTTATGACACCGGAGAAAGACACATTAGCAGAGCATGCTATACGAATTACTGGAGGACTTTAATTCAGGTAATATAGTTATAGAGTCCTGACATCATCAGTGTTTCAAAAGGGGAATCTGCATCCTGTAGTGTACTGTCACAGTTGCTAATAGGGGCATTTCCCACACACACATCAATGTATTTGAGGTTTGCATATGTGGTGGGATCCAGTACTCCAGTGTGATTAGTATATGGTTCGATTGCAACAATGAGGGATATACTTCCAGTGGTGAGCATTTTGTACTCATGTTTGTGATGATCAGGTCTAGTATATCTGCCCCTCTTGTGGGAAAGTTGATTACCTGTTCCATAGCTAAAGAGTGTCTGATCTATGGGAACCCTAGAGCTTGGGTATTGTGGCTTGTGTAATGTTCACAGTCTATGTTTGGGTAGCTGACGTCACCCAGTATGATGGTGTTTGCAGAGAAATCTATACTCTCCTGTGTGAGCATGAAGGCTGTGTGGGAGTCCTGAGTTTGAGAGGGTGCTGTAAGAGCTCCTCTGTGTCTCTTTCCATGTGGTCCAGGGAGGTACGTCTCAGGTTGTTCACACCAGCATGGACAATGACTGCCTCATACTTGTACTTGCTGTGGAGTGACCTGTGTGCCTGTGTTATGTGGCACATTCTATCACCCGACAGGTAGCTAAATGTGACCCTCACCTTGCTCAGTCTGGAGGGCGGGACGTCAGTCAACAGCTCATGTCAAGCATGTTCACACCCCTCATAAATGATGTGGAAACCTTCAAAGCCCCAGGACCTGTTGAAAATATGGACCAGACTGCAGATACCTGTATAAAGGCATTCTATGGACACATTCAGGAATGCATGGATCATGCAATCACATATGAAAGCATGACCCAATCCTCCAAAGGCAGACGTCCTGTGTGCTGGACACCAGCCATAAACAAACTATACAATAGAAGGATGAAGCCACTACATGATACAACAAACTCCCAAAATGTGAAGGCATCACTGATGAGTATTAGAAGACAACTACAGGCACTCATAAGATTGTCTAAGGCCATCTTTGAGAGAAGATTCCACAAGACACTGAGGATAATCACAAGGCTTTCTGTAGTTATGTTAGGAACCTGGGTGGTAATACCCAGATATGCTCAGAGGTAGTCCAAGATGTCACACGAAATACCAAACACACAGACATTGCCATCATCCTAGTGGGCAGGTTCACTGCTACCTTCTCCCCCCCACCACACCAAAAGGGCAAATATGTCTCCCAGCAGAGTGCTGCCCCCCTGACATCCCAGATGCTCAGGTAAGAGCTGCCCTCTCCAAAGCAATAAACACTGCATCAATGGGACCAGACAGTGTCCCAGGCTGTGTCCTACATGAACCACAAGAAGAGCTACACCCAGACATAACACTACTGTTCAATCCCAGCCTTACTACACGATATGTGGCCAAAGAGTGGCGTACAGCAACAGTGGTCCCTCTACATTCAGGTGGTGCCTTAACGGATCCTGGACACTATTCGCCCCATATGTCTGAATAGCTTGGTCTGCAAAGCTATGGCAAGGATCATCATGAACCTCACATATATAGATATTGGGGACCTACAGACATGTCACCATACACAGTTTGGCTTTGTTAATGGCAGATCCTGCCTCTCAAACCTGTTTGATTTCTTTGAAACAGTCACCAAGGCCACTGTCAAGGGAAGGTGGTCTACACAGGCTACCTGGACCGTGCATAAGCCTTTGATACAATACCCCACTTGTGCATTCTAAGGAAGCTCACCAGTGTACATATTAACCCCTATGTCACTATGGATATTGCACAGTGGCTCAAGGGCAGAACACACATGGTTAGAATTGCTGGAGCCATGTCAGCCTCAAACCAGTTACAAGTGGTGTCCCACAAGGCTCAGCCCTGGGATCTGTCATGTTCATTATATATTTATCAGAGGTACAGGCCAACATGGAAGTACTGTGGCTGAGCAAGTCGCAGATGACTGCAAACCGGACGCCATAATCAACTCTCCAGCTAACACACGCATCCTCCAAAAGGGCCTCTTGCAAACACACGACTTGTGCCACAGCCATGGCCTCAAGGTGAATGCCAAAAAGCGTATAGTCATCCCCTTTGTCAAACACAAAGTGACCACAAAGTACCACATATGTGTTAATCCATTAAGTGCAGACGAAGGAATTATGGACCTTGGGGTACACAGGTTGATAGCATTCTACCATTTGACAACAACATGGACAAAGTGGTTAGGAAAACATTTTATATGGGCCACATCATCATGATGGGATTCACATGTAGATCAGGGGAGGACATTGTGCCTCTTTACTCATCCCTCATCATGCCCATAATTGACTACAATGACCCTGTTGGCATGCACCTTACCAGACACCTGCAGCAACTGGAAAGACCACATACGTACCTCGACAAGAGGATCAAAGGGCTCAAACAGATGCCACATACTGACTGGTTAAAGAAACAGCAGCTCTACTCAGTGGCATACTGCCTCTTCATAGGCAATCTGTGCCTGACATATAAAGCCATGTCAAACCCTGACTTAATGGCCATGCTGCACCTCAGAATATCCAGATCCCATCAGGATACACGCTGGAAAGACTTGAACCTCAGGAGTGATATACATAGGACATGCTGGAGGGGCACATTCATAACTCAGAGGCTCCCTTCATTCTGGAATATTATCCCAATAGAGGTTAGGCAGAGTCACTCAGTGACTATCTTCAAGAGTGATATTAATGACTGGATGTGACATTGTAGGTTTACCCTGGGTATCACTTATGTGTCACTGTTAGACAGAGGCACAGTATACTAACCTTGGAAAAGGGCATAGCAAGATAGATTTACAATGCATGGTGAAAGCCACACACATTCTGGCTAGGTGTATAAATGCCCTGGGCAGATATCCTTGTATGAACCTATGGACCTATGTATCTTGTTCACCATTGGCCCTATGTGCTGTTAATCACCAATGCAATCTCAATACTATGGTAGCATGTGCAAAGGTCAGTTGTCAGTCACCTCTATGGTACAGTTGTGGAATATGTGAGTCATGTAGTAATGTCACAGCTGCCACATGTACACAGTCAACCCTATCCCCTACCCATGGATGTACAACACATGTATGAGATGGAAACACATGGCCAAACTGTGGACTAAGCACTCTGAACCCAGTACTGGCATAACCTGTCAGGTGGCATGAAATACTACAGTGACTGCAATACCAGTCTGATGTGGACCTACACTGACAGCAATACAAGCATGGAAACACACCGGGCCATTCGTGGAGCCTAAGGATAGCATCCTGCATGACTGGCAGACACCTCTGCAGCTGGCACACAGGCATACGTTAGGCCTGCACACAGCACGCATAACACATAGCACACAAATCCTGTGTGCCAAACAAGCACAGTCTGTACAGCTATACAACACTACTGCTGCAGTTGTGTTAGGTACTTTTATTGTCCAGTACAGTGAGGACATGCTCACCAGGCTGGACAAGGTGGAGGTCACAGTGATATGCTCATGGGGCACTATGGTCCACCACATAACACAAGCATACAGGTCAGTCAGATGCATGGACACATATGACTCAGTCATTGTCCATGCCACCACAGCTGATGTGTGATGTCCCTCACTGGGATACATGATAGGGAACATGGAAGGGATCACTGAGCAAGTGACACAGGCTGGTAGAACCCTGACCTTGGTTGGCATCAGACCCTCACCAGGGATGCTGACATATTACTGAATGCTAATGAATTACTGTAGCTACATCACCCTCGCTGAACGGTTCTTAGCATGCGGTCACTGCATTGCTATGGAACAACGTCTTACCACTCCCACAACAGGTGAAAACATGCAGCACCTGTTCATCAACAACATGTAGACTATATGCCCCAGACCAGGTGTGTATCCCTCACTACTAGGCTGATAGCATCTACATCTCACACTGTATATACACATCCCACATGCAGCACCTGCACAGAAGACCACAGTCATAATGTTACCCTGTGCAAATACCATGTATTCACATGTGGCAGGCATCACACATGGTAACTATTGAAGGTCACAGGTACATATGTGTATTTGGCACACACATACATCATGTGTGCATTGCCATAACTGGTTTAATCAATGTCATGCATTATTGTGAGAGACAACCCGCACACATGGGCATTCTGTGTGGGCAAAACACACGTGACATGTCTGTAATCAAAAGCCATAAATAATTGTGATATCGTTTAGAAAGGGGTATGTGCATCCTGTAGTGTGTTTTCCCAGTTGCCAAAAGGGATATTTCTTTCATACACACTTACCCCCCTTCACACACACTTGCTGGATTCAAACCCCTACCTAACTATGTTATGACACTAGAGACAGATGCATTAGCAGAGCGCACTATTTGCATTACTGGGGGATTTCTTTTCCCCTGATATACTTATAGGGTGCTGACATCATCAGTGTTTAGAAAGGGGAATGGGCATCCTGTGGTGTGTTTCACAGTTGCCAAAAGGGATGTTCCTTTCATACACACTTACCCCCTTCATACACACTTGCTGGATTCAAACCCCTACCTAACTATGTTATGACACTAGAGACGGACGCATTAGCAGAGCATGCTATTTGCATTATTGGGAGATTTCTTTTCTCCTGATATACTTATAGGGTGCTGACATCATCGGTGTTTAGAAAGGGGAATGGGCATCCTGTGGTGTGTTTTCACAGTTGCCAAAAGGGATGTTCCTTTCATACACACTTACCCCCTTCACACACACTTGCTGGATTCAAACCCCTACCTAACTATGTTATGACACTAGAGATGGACGCATTAGCAGAGTGCGCTATTCGCATTACTGGGAGATTTCTTTTCTCCTGATATACTTATAGGGTGCTGACATCATCAGAGTTTAGAAAGGGGAATGGGCATCCTGTGGTGTGTTTTCACAGTTGCCAAAAGGGATGTTCCTTTCATACACACTTACCCCCCTTCACACACACTTGCTGGATTCAAACCCCTACCTAACTATGTTATGACACTAGAGATGGACGCATTAGCAGAGCGCTATTCGCATTACTGGGAGATTTCTTTTCTCCTGATATACTTATAGGGTGCTGACATCATCAGTGTTTAGAAAGGGAATGAGCATCCTGTGGTGTGTTTTCACAGTTGCCAAAAGGGATGTTCCTTTCATACACACTTACCCCCTTCATACACACTTGCTGGATTCAAACCCCTACCTAACTATGTTATGACACTAGAGACGGATGCATTAGCAGAGTGCGCTATTCAGATTACTGGGAGATTCCTTTTCTCCTGATATACTTATAGGGTGCTGACATGATCAGTGTCTAGAAAGGGGAATGAGCATCCTCTGGTGTGTTTTCACAGTTGCTAAGAGGAACATTTGGACTAAGTGTGTGAGCATGCCCAGTTCAGCCTTCCCATGGCATGTTGTGTGAAAGATGTCTCATTTATCTAAGTGTGTGAGCATGCCCAGTGTGAGCTTTCCATATGTTGAACTCTGCAGCCCATCACATTTGTGGATGAGTGTGACCTTCAACAAATATCTCCAGTTTATGGTTGTGTGTTCTGTGCCATGTTGTGTAGTTACTGTCCAAATGCTTTTTGTGTGAACACAACAGGGATTATACTGTGCCTGCAGGTTTTGCATGGGATACTTTGCACACAATTGTCAACATCCGTTCATACTGACCTAACACTGTAGTACTGTATAGTGTAGTGGTTCAGTACTTTCACTGTGGTGGACAGTATCCTGGGCTTTAGTCCTATCACTGCTTTACATTTCCATAGTGTGCACAACAGCCTGGTTAGGGTCCAGTTGTGCACATCTGCACAAAGGCGGTGCCTCTACGGACCCTGGTAATTACCGCCCCATAAGCTTAACAAGTCTAGTCTGCAAAGCTATGGAGAGGATCATAATGGAGCTCATAAACAAAGATATAGGGGACATGCAGACATTGGACCCGTCCCAGTTTGGCTTGGTCAAGGGCAGATCATGCCTTTTGAACTTGGTCGACTTCTTCCAAACAGTCACTAAGGCCATTGCTGAGGGAAGGGCAGTCCATACAGCCTACCTTGACCTTGCAAAGGCTTTCGACACAATACCCCACCCGGGTATTGTAGAAGAACCTACCAACCTAAATGTAAACCCATATGTCACAAGATGGGTTGCAAACTGGCTTAAGGACAGGACCCACAGGGTTAGAGTTGCTGGCGCTATGTCAGACTCCAAGCTGGTCACAAGTGGTGTCCCACAGGGCTCAGTCCTTGGCCCCTATTGTTCGTCATCTACTTCTCAGAGGTACAGGCCAACATGGGAGGACTTTGGCTGACAAGGTTTGCAGTGGACAGTGCATCAGACACGGATATCCTTCAGAAGGGACTCACGGACACTGATAGCTGGTGCCAGAGCCATGGCCTGACATTAAATGCCAAAACATGTATAGTCATACCCTGCGGGAAAAGCAAGGTAACCCCAAGCTACCATATAGGTGGCAATCCTGTAAGCACAGAGGAGGTTATCATGGACCTGGGGACCCAGGTTGACAGTGGCCTTTCTCCTGACACTCACGTTGCTAACGTGGCTAGAAAGACCTTCTACATTGCCCACCTGATCAGGAAGGGATTCACATCCAGATCTAGTGGGGTCATTGTTCCCCTGTACTCTTCACTTATCAGACCAATGATCGAGTACAATGCCCCATTCTGGATGTATCTCACCTGACATCTGCAGCAATTGGAGAGACCCCAAAAGTCCCCCACCAAAAGGATAAAGGGTCTCCAACATCTGTCATATGCTGCCAGATTGAAGACACTCCAGCTCTATTCAGTCACATACCGTCTGCTCAGAGGTGACATGTGCCTGACATGCAAGGCCATGTCCAACCAGGAAGTAATGGACATGCTCCACCTCAAAATCGCCAAATCCACCAGAACCACTAGGGCAAGTGACTTAAACCTTAGCAGGGATATAAGTAGGACATATTGGAGGGATAGATTTATCACTCAGAGACTCCCTATGCTGTGGAATACAATCCCGGTCCATGTGAGGCAGAGCACCTCACTGGCTCTGTTCAAGGGAATCTTTACCTGTGGATGGGAGATCATAGGTTTACCCTGGGGACCGTCTCTGTGTCACTGCTGGACAGAGGCACGACAAACTAATGGGCACAGTATTGTTTCCATATAAGGTGTGGCGTACGCCACAAAACTCTGGGCTGGGCTTATAACTGCCTTAGGGCAGATAGCCTAGTATAAACCTATGAACCTATGAACCTATCTGACCATGTTGCATTATGTTCGGATATGAACTACTTACAACAGCCTCATCCAACATCAGTAGTGTATTCCACAACATAGGTGTACATTGGCAAACACTACCGATGTGCCCTAGGCCATTTCTAATGCTAGTCAGAGAGTGTGTTTGTCCTTTGACACATTGTAAGTGTAGTTTGCCATGACATATGTCTTGTTTAGTATACTGTGCCTCTGTCTACCTGTGACATAACATTGATACCCAGGGTAAACCTACCATCTCCCATCCACTCATTAAGATTCCTGTTGAGGAGAATCAATGAGTGACTCTATGGATAACCTGTACTGGTAGTTTACTCATGCGTGGGGTGGCTTCTGTGTTATGGATAATGCAGTACAGCTTGTCCTATGTATGTCAGTGCTGGGGTTCAGGTCCCTCATGTGCATAGCTCACTGCCATTCAGATTGTACAAGGTGCAGCATGTTCATTGATTCCAGCTTGGACATGGCTTTCTACATCAGGCACAGCTTGCGTCTGGGTGGCCAGCATGGCAGTGTGTGGAGTTGCACTCTGTTTAATCAGGCAACACATTACATGTGTTCAAGCTCTTTGATACTCCTGGTGAGGTACTGTTGTGGACTTTACAGTTGATGGAGGTGTCTGCTGAGGTACACCCCACAGGGGCTGTTGTGGTCATTTGTAACGCTGATGAAGGATAACTGCAGAACCACAATGACCTCCCCTTATCTAGATGTCATAACCTTCATGATTAGGTTGGTATATGGATTGTTTCTGTTAACACTACAGCCACATGTTTGTCCTATGCAGGATATCTATCCCCTTGTGTACCCAGGTCCGTCATTACATGTGAAGTATGTAATGGGTTAACACCTATGTGGTAATTGGTGGTCACTTACTGTATATCCACAGAGGTTGACTATACAGTTTTCTCCATTTCACATGCTGACATGGCTATGGCACCGGTTGTCTGTTTCTATGTGGCCCTTTTGTGGGATGCTTGTGTCAGCTGGAGTGTCAGATATGTTAGGCGGTTCGTAGTCCTCTGCAAACATGTTCAGGCACAGTCCTTACATGTTTGCCTGTACCTATGGGGCATATATACCAGACGGGAAAGGTCCCAGGACCAAGCTTTGTGGGATACCTGTTATATGTGGTTTGTAGTCTGACATGGCTGCAGCATGTCTGGCCATGTCAGTTCTGTCATTGGTCTGGTTTGCAACCCCTCTAGTGACATTGGGGTGTATATATAAGCTGGTGAGCATATCTATATTGAACACGTAGGGTATTGTATGGAAGGCTTTGCAAGGTCCAGCTACACTGTGTGGACCACATTGCCCTCATCAGTGACCTCAATCACTGTTTCAACTGAGTCACACATGTTTAGGGCGGGTCTGCACTTCATAAACCCACACTGGGTAGGGTCAGGTGTCAATAGATCCCCAATATCGTTATGTCTGCGGTACATGCTGATCCTTTCCATAGCTGTGCAGACCAAGCTTCTCAGGATTCTGTGGTGGTTGTTTTTAGTATCCATTCAGGCGACACCTTTCTTGAGAACACCCACTGTTGTTGTACACTGCTCTTTGGGTACATATCCTGTGGTAAGGCTGACATAATGTCAGGGAGGCAGCAGTCTGCTGGGAAAGATATTTGGCATTATGAGGGGGGGGGTTTGCACTGCACCTGTCAGGATGTATGTTGGCAATACATGTGTGTGTTTGGTATGTTGTTTGTAATATTTGTGTGATCCAGAGCATATCCAGGAATTCACAACACGCTTACTACCATCAGTTGCAGCAGCCTTGGAGTTATCCTTAGTGTCCTGTACAATTTGTATCATAATAGGTTCATAGGTTCATACTAGGCTATCCACCCTAGGGCATTTGTAAGCCTAGCCACAGTGCGTGTGGCTTTTGCCACCCCTTGCTATGTGAATATTATGGCCACTTATGATTTACTTAGCTGTGCCTCTGTCTGGACATGACACAGTAAAGACCCCCAGTGTACATCTACAATTATCCATCCATTTTGCTAACTTCCTGTTGAAGAGTGTCAGTGAGGGGCTCTGCCTAACATGTAGTGGTATTCTGTTCCAGGGTGTGGAGAGACTCAGGGTTAGGTATCTGTCCCTCCAGCACATCCTATTTGATTATGTGTTAAGGTTGACATCTCTGACTCACACAGCTCCGATGGCTTTGAGTTTTCTGGGGTGGAGCATGTCCATTACTTCTGTGTTGGACATGGACTTGTACAACAGACATACAATGCCTCTGTGTTGGCAGTATGTGACTGCATTCGGCTGTGGTGTCTACAGCCAGGCAGCATATGAGATATAGTTGAGACCCTTTCTGACTCTTGCTGAGGTACCTTTGAGGTCTTTCTAACTGCTGCAGGTGCCAGGTAATGTACATCCCAAATGAGGCATTGTATTACAATATGGTCTGATAGGGGAACAGTATAGGGGCACAATGACCTTTGTTGACGTAGATGTGAATCCTTTCATGATACAGTGTCCAATATAGACAGTCTTCCTAGACAAATTGGCGATGTGGCTGTCACATAACAGGTGACTGTCCACTTGTGTCACTAGGTCCCTGATTACTCCTTCCACACATTATGGTTTACCACCTATGTGGTAATTTGTGTGTACCTTGTTTTGTATTTGGTGGTACATTCATACTGTCCACTGTCTTCAGGACAGTGGGGTGGGGTTCCTGTGTGTGAGAGTGTGGTCTGTAGCATGCTACAGACTGTACAGCAGTCTTGCGTACAGGTAGTTGCACATGGGTGGACTGCAATGACATAGGCATTGTCAGTTAACTGGACGTATGGCTGTCTGTGCTGAATATGGATACTCACCCTCCTTTTATGTTTTGTTACAGGTTTTGTGGCCATAACACATGATATGTGGTATTACCTGGTAGTGCTGGTGTGCTGTCACGAGGCTTGCAGCAGGTGTGTATCACTGGACAGACATCAATGTTCTCCATACTGTGGAGGACCTCAGGAGCATGCATATTGAGGTTTACACATCTGGCATTGATCAGCATTACCCTTCTGTTTCTTTCCAGTTTTGTTTTCTATGGTGGTGGGTTGCTCTTTTCGGCCTTGCCTATGGGAGGATCTCTGTAGTTTGCAAAAGCCTTAGGCAATATCCAGACGCTCATGGGTAACAGGTGCAAGCCATCCCTGGGACAGCAGCATGTCTCACTATGGAGTCACCTATTACAACTGTATCAGGCATGTTGTTTCTCCTTCTGTCCTGTGACTGTTTGTCACACCAGCTTTGTGTACTATGTGTTACATGTGCTATGTCTGGGGTTTGTTTTATTGGGTGTCTGCTTTGGAGGCTTGTGTTGGTGTTGTGTGTTTGTAATTAGGGCCTCTGGGAATGTTTTTGTGTTTATGTGTTTGGTTTACAGTCGTTGTAGGTCTATGTTGGACTGGGTTTGTGGTGTATGTGGTTACCTTGTCCTCCTGACTAGTTTTGACAGTACTGATTTGGGGTGCTCAGGCCCTGGTTTGGCTACCTGGTTGCATCTATCACATACATTTGTATTTATTGGGGTGAGTTGTTGTTGTGTGTGTACTTGGGACAGGTGTCACATTGCCACTGGATTCACAGATTCTACTTGTTTTGCCTGGCCTTAGTGGATTGTATGTGTGGACACATTTTATTGCCATACTAGTGATCACTGATTACTTCACTTTTCATGTTTGATCTATCATGTGGTAGCTTCCTCATTCTCTTCAATGGTTTAGTAATTTATGGTGTCCAGCATGCCAGATGCCTGGGTGTATGGCATTGTGTCTTGTTGTTTGTGATTGCAGACTCCAAGCACTCTTGGCTGTGTTCATGGTATGCCTGTATAACATGTTCTGCAGTGTGTCCCATATTCTGGACCTGCACAGGGCTTTTCATGGATTCCACATTGGTTTGTAGGGGTGCAAGCTATGCTTTATACATGTGTTTCACTGTGGTAGTCTGGCCAGGGACTGGGGTCGTGATGTGTAACTACAGTGTGATTACTCTATGGTCTGGTCTTACCAGTGAGGGATACACTTCTCATCTTGACATCCAGTACACATATTTCTGATTATCACATCCAGTATGCTTACCCCTCTTGTGGAAGTGTTACATTTTGCATGTCCATTTTGTTTGATGGATTCTGGGAAATTGTCTACACTTGTGTCAGTGCTAGTATAATACAAAGAGTATAGTGACAAACACCTCAAAAGCTGACTTCACACTTCTTTGGACTGAGATGGTATCCGTTAAGCCCACTGGGCCAGTGGAAACCACAACACACAATGGTGACTCCTTCACAGACACGTTCTACGGACATCTCCGAGATAGCATGGACCATGCAATCACAAATAAAAACAAGACCCTCTCCACCAAGGGAAAGTGGCCTGTCTGGTGGACCCCAGCCATAAACAAACTGTATAACAGATGAAGGATACTAATGCAAGACAGAGCTACATCTCCTAAAGGGAAGGCAGCTGTGATCAGCACTAGTAAAAAGCTACATTCTCTCATAAAGACATCCAAGGTCAACTTTGAGACATAAACACCAAAGACAATAAAGATAACCACACTGCCTTCTTCAGTTATGTCAGAAACCTGGGTGGGAACCCTCAGATATGCTCTGAGTTGGTACACAACAACATATATTTCAGTGACCTGACAGATATTGGCAACATTCTGGCAGACAGGTTCAGTGCAATTTTCACCCTCCCTCACCCCCAAAAGAAGATAGTTATCACAGATGAATGTAACCTCACTGTCATCTCAGATGTCCATGTGAGAGCCGCACTCAGCAAAGACAAGAACACAGCATCAATGGGACCTGATGGTATCCCCAGTTGCGTGCTATGTGAACTCCAGAAGGAGCTAAACCCGTATATACAAATGCTATTTAACCTTAGCCTTGCTACAGGATATGTACCTGAACACTGGCGTACAGCAACAGTGGTCCCACTCCACAAAGGAGATGCCTCCACAGACCCTGGGAACTACCACCACACAAGCTTAACCAGCCTTGTCTGCAAAGCTATGGAAAGAGTCATTATGGAGCTCTTAAACAGAGACATTGGTGACCTACAGACCCTTGATCCCACCCAGTTCAGCTTTGTACAGGGCAGATCCTGCCTTTTGCACCTAGTTGACTATTTTGATACTGTCAGTAGGGCCATTGATGAGGGCTACACGGTCCACACAGCCTACCTGCACTTGGCTAAGGCCTTTGACACAATACCCCACTCAGGCATCATAGACAAGCTCAACAGCTGAAATATAGAATCATATGTCACAGGATAGTTTGCAAAATGGCTATGAAACAGAACCCATAGAGTCGACATTGCATGTGCCTTGTCAGATTCAAAGCCAGTCACAAGTGGTGTCCAACAAAGATCTGTCCCGGGACCCCTCTTATTTGGCATTTACTTTTCAGATGTGAAAGCAAACATAGGAGGGTTGTGGCTGACAAAGTTTGCAGATGACTGCAACCTAGGCACCATAGTGAATACATCAGCCGGCACACACATCCTATAGAATGCCGTCACAAAGACAGATAGCTGGTGCCGGAATCATGGCCTGAAACTGACTGCAACTGATGTGTAGTCATCCCCTTTGGGAGGAACAAGGTACCCACAAATCAATACATAGACAGCAACCCACTGAGCACAGAAAACAAATCAGACACCTGGGGACACATGTAGATAGTGACATCTCGTTTGACACCCATGTTGCCAAAGTGGTTAGAAAGACTTTCTATCTTGCCCACCTTATCATCAAGGGTTTTCCATCCAGATCACAGGAGGTCATTGTACCACTATACTTCTCCCTTATCAGGCCCATGATTGAATACAAAGCCCCATTTGGTATGTACCTCACCCAGCACTTGCAACAGCTGGAGAGACCCCAAAAGTACCTTACCAAGGAGATCAGGGTCTACAACACATGTCATATGCTTCCAGACTAAAGGAAATCCAGCTTTATTCAGTGGCATACCACATACTTACAGGTGACCTATGCCTGACATACAAGACCATGTCCAATCAGGATTTGGTGGACATGCTCCACTGCAAGCAATCCAAATCCACCAGAACCATGGGAGCTGAAGATTTGAACCTCAGCACATACATGTATAGGACATGCTGGAGGGACAGAGTCATAACTCAGAGGCTTCTCACACTCTAGCAGAGTATCCCAGTTCATGTTAGACAGAGTCCCTCACTGACTCTCTTCAAGAGAAGTCTGGACAACTGGATGTGGGATTGTAGGTTTACCCCAGGGTCCTCCCTGTGTCACTACTAGACAGAGGCACAGTCAAGGTATTCACTTATGTACGGGGTCATAATGTGTCACTACTAAGTGAGAGGCACGATATTCGAATCTATTCTGTACACTTATTACCACTATAAGGGGTGGCAATAGCCACATCACTATGGCTAGGCTTATAAATGCACTAGGGCAGATAGCCTAGTAGTAAACTATGAAACTATGAAACTATGGTGTATGTGTAGGTATTGTCAGTCAAGCAATATAATGTGGTTTGGGGGGCTTGATATCTTCCTGTCTTCCAACAGTTTTTTGTCTATTCCTTCTAGCATGTCAAGGGATCAGTTGCTAGTGTCCTCTCCTGCTCAGCTGGTGAACCTGGGAATATTGAGGCAATGTTACAATTGACTCATGTACACAGACAACCCTCTCCTTCTCCCACAAAACACAAATACATGCAAGAGATGCAACTATATAGCCAAACTGGAGGCTGAGCTCTCTCAACATAGGACTGGCAAGACCAGAGAGGAGGAGAAGGTAACCACACACACCACAAAGCCAGTCTCACATAGCACTATCACAACTTCAAATCATACACATAAACACACAAAGACATACTCGGAGGCTCTGATCACAGATCTACCATACCAGCAGAGGCCACCACAGCAGACACCCAAACAACTGCCTCCACAGGGCACAGCACATGCAACACATAGACCACAGAGTCAGTGTGCCAAACATTCACAGCCCTTAAGGCCAAACACAATGCCAGACACACTCGTCATAGGTGACTCCATAGTCAGACACACTGATGTCCCGCTCACCAGATTGAGTAAGGAGAAGGTCACAGTAAGCTGCCTATCGGGCGCTGGAATCCACCACATAATGCAAGCACTCAGGTCACTCAACTGCAAGTACAAGTATGACTCAGTCATTGTCCATGCTGGTGTGAACGACCTGAGATGTACCTCCCTGGACTACATGAAAAGAGACATAGAGGAGCTCTCTGCTTATGTAGCCCAGGCAGGTATGACCCTGACCTTGAGCAGTATCCTACCTTCACCAAGAATGATGCCACAATACAGAGACAAGATGATCAGCTGTAATAATTGGCTTAATCTATGGTGTCATTCAAAGGGGATCCAATGTCCGTCTGCCTGGGATGACATGCTGGACAAGCCACGCTGATTTGCAGGGGACGGCTTGCACCTGTCACCCCTGGGCTTCCGGAATTGGGCTAAGGCTCTTGCAACCCCCATTGTGCCTTTTTTAGGCGAGGCTCAGATTCTAAACCTACCACCCTAGAACACAAAAAAGGAAATAAACTAAAGGTAATGCTGCTCAATGCCAGACGTCTCAACCTCAAGATGCACGCACTCGAAGCCCTTCTCAGTATGGAGAACATCGATGTCTGTGCTGTGACTGTAACCTGGTTCAAGGCTCCTGACAGCACCCCAGCAGTATCAGGTGTTACCTCATATCATGCGTTCCGGCCCCAGAATCCAGACAACACCAAGAAAGGAGGGTGGGTGTCCATATTCATCAAGGACACACTCACCTCAAGGTTGATGGCAACACACGATGCATCGGAGACCATCCAGGTGCAATTAACAGTAGGCAAGACTGCTCGGCAGTTTGTAGCAGGTTACAGGCCACCCTCTCAAACTCAGGAACCTCACACAGCTTTCCTGAAAACACTGGAGGGGATAAATGTATCTCCAAACACCATCATACTGGGTGATTTCAACTATCCAAATATAGACTGGGATCACTACTCAAGCCCCAACACTCTAGGCCAAAGGTTCCTAGAGTTCATAACCTCAAATGCCATGGAACAACTAGTCACCATCCCCACAAGAGGAGACAACATACTAGATCACATCATCACGAACATGGGGTCACAATGTTCAACACCAGAAGTATACCCATCATTGGTGAGATCAGATCATAAACTAATCTCACTGGAAGTCCACATCCCGTCCCCACCCCAGATAGAGAAGACCACAGTGAAGAACTTCTCAGAAGCCGACTTCACACTTCTAAAGACTGGTGTGGTCTCTTTCAAGGCCCCAAGCCAGCGGAAACCATTACCCAAGCCGCTGAATCACTTACAAATGCCTTCTACCAGCACCTCCAGGACTGCATGGATCAGGCAATCCCACACAAAACAAAGACTCTTTGTACCAAAGGCATGCGTGCAGTCTGGTGGACCCCAGCCATAAACATGCTCTACATCAGAAGGAAGGAGCTACTACAAGATAGAGCAAAATCCGTAGAAGGGAAGACACCCCTGCTCATTATGAGTAAAGAACTGAGATCTCCCATAAAATCATCCAGGGCACATTTTGAGAGAAAACTCGCTAAGGACTCAGAAGACAATCATGAGGCCTTTTTTAGCTATGTTGGAAACCTGGGAGGTGACTCCCAGATATGCTCAGGATTAGTTCATAATGATGTAAAAATCACTGAACCTACAGACATTGGCAACATACTGGCTGACAGGTTCAGTGCAGATTTCTCCCCCCCAAAGGGAGGGATATCTATACCAGGGGATTGTAGCCCCCCAAACATCTCAAATGCTCAGGTGAGAACTGCTCTATCCAAGGCGTGAAACACAGCATCCATGGGACCAGATGGTGTCCCCGGTTGTGTGCTCCACGAACTCAATGAGGAATTAAACCCGCAGTTAGGGCAGCTGTTTAATCTTAGCCTCACCTCAGGATACGTACCCAAGGAGTGGCGTACGGCAACGGTGGTCCCACTTCACAAAGGAGGTGCCTCCACCGACCCCGGACACTACCGTCCCATCAGCTTGACAAGCCTGGTCTGCAAAGCTATGGAGAGGATCATAATGGAACTCATAAATGAAGACATAGGGGACTTGCAGACTTTGGATCCAACCCAGTTTGGCTTTGTCAAGGGCGATCATGCCTTTTAAACTTGGTTGACTTTTTCAGAACGGTCACCAAGGCCATTGACGAGGGCAAGGCAGTCCACACAGCCTACCTTGACCTGGCAAAGGCTTTCGATACAATACCCCACTCGGGTATCATTGACAAACTCACCAGCTTAAATGTAGACCCATACGTCACAAGATGGGTTACAAACTGGTAAGTGACAGCACCCACAGGGTCAAGGTTGCTGGCGCCATGTCACACTCCAAGCCTGTCACAAGTGGTGTCCCACAGGGCTCAGTCCTGGGCCCACTTTTGTTCGGCATCTACTTTTCAGAAGTACAAGCAAACACAGGAGGATTATGGCTGACAAAGTTTGCAGATGACTGCTAACTGGGAACCATAGTTGAAAACCCATCTGACACAGACATCCTTCAGACGGGTCTCATAGAAATGGATAACTGGTGCCAGAGCCATGGCCTAAAGTTAAACGCTAAACAATGCATAGTCATACCCTTCGGGAAGAACAAGGTTACCCCTAGTTCCCATATAGGTGTTACTCCTCTAAGCACAGGAGAGGTTATCAGGGATCTGGGCACCCAGGTTGACAGTAACCTTTCGTTTGACACTCACGTTGCCAAAGTAGTTAGGAAGACCTTCTACATTGCCCACCTGATCATGCAGGGATTCACATCTAGATCAAGGGAGGTCATTGTTCCCCTGTACTCATCACTCATCAGACCAATGATTGAGTACAATGCCCCATTTGGAATGTATCTGACCCGACACCTGCAGCAATTGGACAGGCCCCAAACATTGCTCACCAGAAGGATAAAAGGTCTCAAATGTATGTCTTATGCTGCCCGACTGAAGGAACCCCAGCTCTATTCAGTCACCTACCATCTGCTCAGAGGTGGCCTGTGCATGACATACTAGGCCATGTCCAACCCGGAATTAATGAACATGCTTCACCTCAAAACCTCTACATCCATCAGATCTACAAGGGTAGGAGACTTAAACCTCAACACGGCTATTAATAGGGCATGCTAGAGGGACAGATTCATCACCCAGAGACTCCCTATGCTGTGGAACATCATCCTGGTTCATGTGAGGCTGGGCACCTCACTGGCTTTGTTCGAGAGAAATCATGACCAATGGATGGGAGATCGCAGGTATACCCCAGGGATAACCTCAGTGTCACTGCTTGACAGAGGCACAGCAAAATAATGGGCATATTATCCTTAGAACTGAAGGGGTGGCGGAAGCCACAAAACTCTGGGCTAGGCTTATATATGCCCTAGGGCAGATAGCCTAGTATGAACCTATGAACCTATGAACATAGGCCTGGTGCGGTTCCTGCTATTAGGACAGTGGTCTGCAGCAAGCTATTTAGTAGTTGGCAGTTTTAGCAATTGGTATTTGACCATGGCTAATCCATGTTGCTTCTTGTTGTGGTACCAACATGGGGGTGTGGTTATCCATGACATTTATTGCTAGTCATCCTCGTTTTGTAGCTTGTTCCATGTTTTTGCACATGTACATCCCTGTATGAGGTGTGACCTGGTAGTGTTAGGGTGCTGGTGTGGGCTTTGACCCAGTTGTCTATTACAGCACTGATATCTACATCCTCTATACTGTGTGCGGTTACACTGCACACATCTTGCTGTTTATACTTCTGGCATTGGGTAGCATTACATCTGGGTTCCTATCCCTTGTGGTACCTATGAATGTGGGTTTGTGTTTTTGTGGTTTGTGATGGGTGAGGGTGGATGTTAGTCAGGGTCCTCAGGTGTGCATATGGTACATGGTGTTACATTACTTGACACATGGCATTCATGCCTCAGGTGGTGCTGCAGGGCTGCCTCTGTCGGATGCACATACTACACTCCCTGTACATGTTTGGAAGCAGGTTGTGTCATGTTAGGCATCCCTGTTACTATATGAGTGAGTCAGAGCGGTCATCAGTCCCAGTGTTCCTACTGACCAAGTGTATGTGCTATGCGTTGCCTCTTTGCCAAGGCCAGGGCATACTGGGCATGCCTCCTTCTGCCTACTGGGGCAAGGTCAGGTTGTTCCTCCTCCGAGTCACCCTCTGCCTGTGGTGGCCTTGGCAATGGTGGGGGTATGTTTGGCCCAGCCCTATGCTGGTCCTGCTGCAGCTGTTTCTGCAGGATCATATTATGTAGCATAGCACATATCATGATCATTTGGGTACATGTAGTTGGTGTGTACTGCAAGGCTCCACCAGATGTGTCCAGACACCGGAACCGTGACTTGAGCAGCCCAAACACACGCTCTATGACATTACGTGTTTGTGCATGTGCCTCATTATGGCGTTCCTGTTCAGGTGTGTGTGCATTTCTGATGGGTGTCATCAGCCACAGCTCAAGTGCATAACCTGCATCCCCCATTAGGTGTCCGTGTGGGAAGTCCTCACTGGCAAATGATTGGTACAGCTGCGTCAGATGCCAGATGTGGGAATCGTGGTAGCTCCCAGGGCAGCCAGCACACACATTCATTATTATGCCTTGGGCATCACACACGACCTGGCAGTTGATGGAGGGGAATCCCTTGCGGTTAATGTAGGCTCTACCCCACTCACCGGCTGGTGCTTTGATGCGTATGTGCGTGCAGTGTATTGCACCCAACACCTCAGGGTATCCCGCTGTTTGCTGGAAGAGACACATATTGCTGGCCACAACCTCACGGGCATTGGGGAAATATACATGATCACCGACATGTGCTGACATGGCATCCAGGAACTGGTGCAGTACCCTGGAGGCTGATGCCTGTGATATCCCCATCATATCACCAGTTGGTCTCTGGAAGGTACCTGTTGCTAGTATTCTTAGGCCAACACATACCTTGGTTTCCACTGGGATGGGTTCCCCTCTGTTGGTTCTGTGTGTGAGGCGTGGCCTGCACAGCTCAACAATTTGCTGCAGAAGGTCTCTGTCCACTCTGTAGCGGTCTACTATCTCCAGCTCATGTAACCCATGGTAGGTGACCCTGGGCCTGTATACTCTTCTCCTTCTCCTCACTCTGGGTTGTCTGTCAGCATCTGCATTGTCACCACCCTCAGCAATTCACCTATGCCTGATTATAACAGCTATGGCAGCCCCTAGCATTTCTGCTCTGAGTTCAGCTTTTTTCAGTTTTCAATTCTGATAGCTTACTTTCTTGCAGTATCTCTTGTGAGAAACACCCTGCACTGCTCTTTGCAGTGTTTTAAGTGCTGGGTTGGGCTTCTAGTCTGCCTGTGTAATTGCCTGCTTCCAATTGTTTCCAGCAATTAACTCCAGCAGTATCCTCTGGCAGTTTCCCTGTATTTTGGTTGTTTCCTGTTTCCTCTCTGTTTCCTCAGGGGGAGCAATGTGCACACCAGCTTCAGCACGCTCACACTTGCTAAAACGCACGCACACATCCTTACACGGTGTTACACGCGCGCACACATCCTTACACGGTGTGAACTTGGCTGATTCACATTAAAACGCGCGCACACTGCCTTACACACGTGCACGCTCGCGCAAACTGTTGTACACGGTTTGCAACACACTCCCACATGTTGAGCTTGCCTTACACGCGCGCACACGCATGCATGCACGTATATCAAGAACGTTTGAGTGTAGGGATAGTGTGCACCCTCTGTTTCTTGACTTTTCTAGTGTTCTGTTGGGACACACCTCTCTCCCTGATGTCTGTCATCTGTCACCTTACATTGCCCTCCAATCTGATACATTTATTTCTGTCCTTCCCCCCCGTGATGTCACCTACCTCTTACTCTGTTCCTCCCCCTTCTATAACTCTTACACTACTCAGAAAGTGCTCATTACCTATGTGGCAGTGTGATTCAGTATTGTAACCCTCATTTACATAGGATTGCCTAGTAATGCTTAGTTACATGTCTTACATGGAGCTTCCCCCCCTTGACAACCACTGAACGGAGGCCATATTGTTTTTGGTCTGCAAGTCCCTCCATTGACATTCCATGTAATACATAAATCCCACAATTGTGGGCTTATAAGCTTCGGTTTTCAGTTTTAGGCAGCGCACCCCGTTTGCGCGGGTATGCGCTGCAGTTAAACGTCAAAAACCCACGAAAAAAAAAAAGTTATATAAAATATTTTTGCAACACTTTTTAATGCCAATGGCCACATATTTGGCCATTGGCATGCTAAATTAAACATATGCACCCTTTATTTGGAGCTGACATAGCTCCGTTTTCAATTTTGCAGAAATGTACTCAGCTGTCAGCTGAGTACATTTCTGCAGCTAACACGTCCATTACACGGACTGCTTTGGGCTTCTTGGATCACTCAAATACCTCATTTGCATAGTTTTGAGCTGCAAATGAGGTATTGAGCATTTCCACGCCCAGTCCATGTAAGAGACGTGTTAGCTGTCTCTTACACGGAGGTTTGGGCTGTTCCTGGATAGGGAGGCTTACACGGAGGCTTACACTACTCTTAAACTCCGTATAAGCCTTCCTGAATCCTGCCCAGTGTGTTGGCTTGAAGATGATGTTTGAGCTCTTGTTGGGTTAGCAAATGTTTTAATGCACTTTTTAAAATGCTAGAATGGGTAACTGTGACCTAAAGAATTTAAGAAATGAATGGAGCAGGTTTTTTAGAGTTATTGATAAGTAAAGAAAGGTGTTGAAGACTGCACAGGAACAAACAGAAAATAAAATATTTTTAAGATTAGTTGAGGTGGAGAAACAAGATACTGAGATCTCTTGGGTGTAGCTGGTATAGAACTTCTTGTCTACTTATAGGTGTACATTATTACCAAAATTTTCCCCAGTACTTCAAGGACTACAGTGACTTTTGATGCATAGTGTGTATATATTTTTAGTTAGTCCTACATGACACGTTTTTACCCTACCTTACAGAGCTGATTAGGAGACTATTCTAAACAGCTGGAAGTATTTTGAAGAAATCTGTTTCATACGTACCCACGGTGAATGGGAGTGGTGAGGTAGTATATCTGAAGGTCAACATTATTTCTAAAAGTATAGGAATGATTTCTAAACTGCAGCCTGTTGAGGAGTGGCAGACAGTAGCTGTTATTTAATATTTTGTAGTTGAGTGTATTAAGCAATAAAGTAGCTCTACCATCCAAAGCAGTCACTGCACTCTGTTGTCATTAACACTGCTTGTAGTTGAAAGAGCACACCTTGAAACATCAGGGTCAAACATATTTACTTCTCAGGGTTTGCAGCTTTGGGATTTATTACCATCATGGGTTTGAGAGTGTTTTACTCTAGCCTGCTTAACTGGACCCTTAAGTTACATTTTTCTTGAATCAGCTTTATTTGAGTATTTACTAGAGCTTGTCGTAAATGTAAGTGTTTACTTTTATCATGTATTTATTTTTTTCTTTTTTAGTGGTTTATTTGTTAGGTACTTAGGCACTTTAACCATGTAAAGAAAGTTGAAGTTGAAGCTTTGATTTATTGTGTAGAAGTTCCTCAAAATTTTAAAAAAAGATAAACTTGCAGAGAAACATAGAACCTTTTTATAAGCCTGGGCTCCCTATAAAATGAGCAAGGCCTGTAATTTGAAACTCACTGGAATTCCATTAAAACACATTTGCAGGGAGGTGTACCCCCCACACCCCTGCCAATTATAAATATAAACATTAACTTCAACACTGGTATACCCGGGAGTAAGGGGAATATTCTGAGGTACCACAACCTCAAATTCCCTTTTTCCACTTTCAGTTTCACCGTTCCAAAGTTTACAGTTGTGGTCTTCCCAGTCTCAACAATAACCCTATGGAGTGATAGTTTGAAAAATGAGCTGGTAAATATTATAGGAAATGACAATTATATATGAGTATAAGCTAAAAATGATTAGTGCATGAAAAAAAAGTACTATATGAGTTAATATTTAAGGTATATGAATGAACTAAGAAAAAGTGTTATATGTGACAGTCTGGGACCTGTATTAATTTAAAGGTATGAGACAAGGTTATTCCCTTATTTGTGTTCTGTAAGGGTGTTACATAAACAGTTCTATTAAGAGTCTGAATAAGAGATTAGGTTATGAAGTAAGAGGAAGAGCCTATATATCATAAAGTTATTGATTACTCTGATGATTATGATCATACACTGGGATTAGAAAAGCATTAGAAAATAGCAAAGAATTTGTGATGAAGTAAAAAATCAGAAATAAATAAAGAAAACAGAATGGAATTAAATGAAATAGAAGAAGGAATGGGAGAGGTGATTTTCTTTTTAGGCAGTAAGAAAGTAGTAAGGATTTTGCTTAGCAATAGAGATACAGGAGCTCTGAAATGGTGGTTTAATATTTATATAGCCAAATTCATAGTAAAAAGAAAAGATACCAGGACTTTGATAAATAATTGCACACACAACTTTTTTGACCAGAAAGCATTTAAGACCATAGCCACTAGTCAAAACAATAAGACTTCCAAGATCACAAAACACAGAAATCATTTATTTTTTGTAGGGCAAGCAAGTCTCCATGGCTTCATACTTATAAGCTCTGTGTAGGGGTTCACATCTCACTCTAGACCAACGCATTTAATTCCCTGCATATAACACCATGTCCGTGTTCAATAACTGAAGCCCAGAATGCTGTCATTATACTTAGATGCCATATGAAGTGACAGAACAATTTCACGAAGCAACCTTGCTTTCCCCATGCTGGTTACTAGGATATTCAATAATTCTGCCATATCCTATTGCACTGCATATCCATGACTGAGAATCTTATTTGATTTTTTCTCCAATGCAAATAAAGTTCATACCATATTTAGATTTAATTATTTATAATCTAGTTGAGATGTCCCTTTTTTTTCCCTCTGAGCAGGCAGGACACTAGTAAAAGCCCTTCACAAAATTCAGCAAGACATGAGTCTGTTTTAGTTACAGTGGAGTCACCAATGACTAAGTAAACAAATGCACTAAAACTTTCTCTCTCTCTCTCTCTCTCTCTCTATATATATATATATATATATATATATATGTACACATACACACACACACACACAAATACATACATACATATTTACATATACACACACGGTACATAATATTTTACAATTACATACATAAACTTTCATTTTTAGGGACAGTAATTCTATCAGACAGTATATAATATACATGACTGGGTCTCTGATGATAACAAACTTTATGTGGTTGAGACATGGATGTCAAGAAATTTACCTCGAGTGTGGAGTGAAGCAAAATCTGAAAAATGAATTTTGGCACACATGTTGAGAGCACATAAGTAGTTATGATCACAGAAACCGAATCATGATTCTTTGCTGAACTTGGAGCTGTAGCTATCTCAATGTACTATACTAAAAAAATGCAGGAGTGCAAAATAGTTTACACTCTTGACAGCAGTAACATAATTAGAGCTGTTACAGACAGCCAGCAACTGTTAAAGTTGTTAGGCATTTTGCCCTGTTAGACTTTTTTTTCTGTGGCAGTGTAATATGTATTACGGCTGTAAAAGTGCTTCCAGAACTGTTTTGTGGTAGCTGCCATACATGCTGCAGCATGATACTCAATTATAACAGCTTTCAGTGGTGTAAAACAAAGTATATTATGCATGTCTGAAAGCTTTTAGTATCGGTTCTCACACTCTATCTTATCTTATCTGGCTTATCTTTTTGCCGTTTTCAAAGTGTAATCAGTATGCCACATGTACTGCAAAATATTTTATGGAATGCAAAGAATAAGCATATTTTCTACAACTGTGGTTAGTCTGTGAATAAGTAGTTCATCATCATCATCAGCCCTCTTTTTCCCATTTTTCTACATGGGGTCGGGGTTTCGTGTTAACTGTCACCAACTCTTTTGATTCAGTGCCACACTCCTGCCTTCTTCAACACTCATGCCTGACTGTCGCAGATCTTCTTTCACACAATCTATCCACCTCTTTGTTGGATGTCCTCACTTTCTCTCACCTTCTTCCTGTCTGTCCCAAATCTTCCTCACCAGATTGCCTTCTGTTTTTTTTAACATGTTCAAACCACCGTAATCTGTTCTCTTTGATCTTTTCTGCAATTGGAGCTACTTTGGCTTCTGCTGTTATGTCCTCATTTCTTCATCTGTCCCACAGTGTGCATCCTACCACCCTTCTAAGCCACTTCATTTCCATCATGTCTAGCTTCTTCCAACTGTTCTGCTTTTACTGCCCAGGTGTCTGTACCATACAGTAGTACTGGTTGCACCACTGTCTTGTACACCTTACTTTTCAGCTTCTTTGCCATTCTTCTGTCATAGACTACACCTGACACTCTATGCCAATTGGCTGCAGCCCCTCTGATTTTAGCTTTGATCTCTTCATTTAGATGTCCCTTCTCCTCAACCACCCCTCCTAGATACTTGAAGCTGTTAACCTGTTCCACTATCTTCCCTTCTATCTCTATTGTCAGCTTCTTCTGATTTCCCCAATTTGCTGCCATTACCACCATCTTATCTGTGCTTAGTTTCATTCCATGTGCCTTCAGTTTTGCATTCCATTCTCCTATCATTTGCTGACGTTCTAGCTCAGAGTCTGCCTGTAATGCCACATCGTCTTCATACAGCAACTTTGTTGATCTGTCCCCTCCGACTTGTTTGCTAATGTAGTCCATCACAAGTATGAACAGAGCTGAACCCTGATGCACACCCACTCACACTGGGAACCCCTCTGTGAGGTCGAACACTGTTCATACATTAGTCATTGGATCCTTGCACACAGCCTGCACTAATTCTACCAATGTTTCAGGGACTTGAAACCTGCTGCAGTACTACCCAGCTCAGCTTTCTTGGGACCTTGTCATATGCTTTCTCCAAGTCTAGGAATGCCCAGTTGGACTCTCTCCTCATCTTTAGCTTCTTCTCAAGTATCTGTCTCACTGCAAACATCGGGTCAATTATGCTGCATCCTGATCTGAATCCGAACTGCTCATCTCCCATCTTACATTCTACTACTCTGCATATCCGTTTATCAATCACCCTCTCCAGAAATGTCATGCAATGTGATAGGAGTTTGATCTCTCTGTACTGCCCACAGTTGTGGCTGTCCTCTTTGTTCTTGTACATTGGCATAAGTATGCTTATTGTCTAGTCATTTGAGATATGCCTTTCTCTCAACACTGCTATTAGGATCCTCAGGAGCCATTTTTCCCCATCTCACCCAGCATATTTATCATATCTACTGTGACCTCGTCTGAGCCTGCTGCTTTCCCCTGACTTCATTTTCCTTAGTGATGTTCTTATTTCATCTAGGGTGGGCTCCTCTTCTTCTGTTTCTGGGGCAGTACAGCTTCTGTGTGGTTTTCTTCATTCAGAAGGTGCTGGAAATACTCCTTCCATCTGCCTTTGTTGTCCTGTGGACTGGTGAGCAGGCTGTTGCTGGCAACCCTTATGAAGGGTGTTTGACTATCTTCTTTATCTTTCTGTCTTTGCCTTGCAACCTGATATAGTTTCTTTGTTCCACTTACTGAGTTACTTTCCAGAAGTTGGTAGAGTGCCTCTGATGCCATATTCTTTGCTATTGCAACTTCTTTCTTAGCTTCTTTGTTAGGCAGCCAATATTCCTTCCTAGCCTGATCAGTCTTTTCTATCTCACACTTCTTCCTGTACTCATTCTTTCTTTTGATGACTTCCTGGACTTCTGCATTCCACCACCAGCTTTCCTTCTGTACCTTATTTCCATACCTGGCTTGGCCACATATCTTTTCTGTAGTCCTAACACATGCTGCTTTTAGGCGTTGCCATTCTTGTTCAACTCCACCTATTTCCTCCTCTTCTTGGGGTGCTAGAGCCCTGAGTAATTCCTTGAACTGTTATACTTTCTCTCCAGTCAGCTTCCAGGTCTTCAGCCTGGTCTCTGTTGACCTTAGAGCCTTCCATGACCACAGCTTTCAGCTGATTGTGGCAACTAGTGGTTTATGCTGTGGGCCGACTGTTTCACTGCAGATGACTTTGCAATAATGGATTCTACCCCAGTGCATTTTCCTTACTATGAGGAAGTCTACCTGAGTTGCATGTTGGCTACTCTTGTATGTGATCTTGTGATTGTCTCCATTTCGGAACCATGTGTTGGCTACTATCAAGCCATTTGCCGACCCAGGCAGTCCTTATATCCTGTTCTGACTGTCCCAATGTGTGCATTCAAGTCACCCATTATCAACACTATTTCATGTTGGCCTGCTTTATCTAGTAGGTGCTGCAACTGCTCTGAATGCACTCTTTTCCTCAATATCACAGCCCTGCTGTGGGGCATAGGCTGAGATTATGAATACTGCCCTATAATTACACTGGAATTCAATTGCCATGAGTGTCATTAATTCTGATGATATCCCTCACTGTCTTCTGAAGCCTCTCTCTCTCACCACAGTTCCTGCACCATTTCTAGCCTTTTCCCCCCGAGTAGTAGAGTCTGGATTCCAAGCCAAGTGGCTTTGCTGCACAGCCCTTTTATCTTGTCTCTTGGATACATAGGATGTCCAGCCTCCTTTGTATCATCATGTCATCCACTTCCAAGCTGTATCCTGTCAGTGAACCTACATTTGGGGTATAAATTCTCAGTTCATGTTTGGCAGGTAGGTTGGTTTAACGTCCAGGTTTCACTCAACAGAGCTATCGCAGGTAAAGCAGGCTGGGCAACTAGACACTGGCCAACCAGTAGCCAGGGCTGCTAGGCTTTATGGCGGGCACACATTGGCCAATAGGGGCACATATACCCCTCCCACCATTAGCAAGGGTCCCTGGCATAGGTTAGAGTAGGCCAGGTCCTCCACCCACTTATCACCGGTAACTATCCATGTCCATTTTGGCGATATTAATCAACATGACTGAATCACCTAGAGCCATATTGTACACTGTTGAGTGGTTAGCCCTGCCATGATGCTCAGTCTGTGATCTGTTTCTCATATCTTGAGGATACAGCACACCACAGTAGATGCCCAAAGTGGTTAGTCTGTACAACTCTTCCCCCTATAGGGCACCATGTAGAGTCTGTGCTACTGCCCACAGCTCCATTCATTGATGAGTTTGAGATGGAAACACTCAGCATGTTTTTTGGAAGTGGGAAAAACTCCACAGAGACACAGGGAGAATGTGCAAACTCCAAACAGGCATTGGTTAGAAGTCAGGATCGAAAGTTGTACCTTGTGCATGGGAGGTAAAGGCCTTAACAAATATGCCAACTGGTCTCTATGGTCTGTGAATAAGTAGTTGTCATTAAAATATTACATAACTAAAAGTACAGATGTGAATGTTTGAACAATAACTATTAAGGGCATATTATAAATACAATAAAGTTTTATGCATTGTTAGTGCTGATATCAGCACTGTAACTTTTAATATTAAATCATTTTTGATAACAATAGAATAGTTAGAGAAGCAGAAAGAAAATCATAAAGGACACTTATGGTTCTTTTATATCTTCATAAAACGTGGTCTGGGGGGGGGGGCGTGGCCAAGGATGAACACAGGATAGCAGCAGATTTCTTCAGCTCCACCAACTTAACTGCACTGACAGGAAATAATTACTTTAAAAATCAACTAATGAAATAATTTTCTTTCTAAATACATTTGGAATATCAGTTTCTTGAATAATATCTAAAAAAGAAAGAAAATTTCAATAATTTTCCTGCCAGAAATCATCTTGGAAATTTCTCTTTCATCACCTCTGTTCAAAATGAGTTCCAGTAAGGCTAACAGTCAGGATTCCAGCATCAAGAAAGAGCTTCAGTCTCTGATATCTACTATTCAGCAACTAACAACCAAAATGGACAAACTGGATAATAAAATTGATAACCTCATAGAAAAAACTACAAAACAAATGGATTTGTTACATCAAGACTTGCAACAACAGAAGGCTCAGATTACAGGCATAGAAGAGACTGTTAATGATATGGAGAACAGAATCCAGGAAGAAGAAATTAACAATGAGTTTTTGCTGAAGCAGAATACACACCTACAATCCAAACTTGATGACCTGGAAAACAGATCTAGACGCAATAATATTAGGATTTTTGGACTGCCAGAAAATATAGAAGGTAACAACATTGCTTCCTTTTTAAATACTTGGCTTCCCAAAACTTTAAACTTGTCAGAAGCATTTTCTTTTGGTATTGAAAGAGCCCATAGGTCCTTATCTAATTTTAACTCTAACAAAAAGTATCCTAGATCAGTTATAGTAAGATTTTTATCATCTTATGACAAGGAGATGGTATTAAAATCTGCATGGGCTAAAGCACCTATTAAAATTAATGAGGCAACTGTGCGTTTTGACAATGACTATTCTTCCTTGGTAATAACTAAAAGAAAAGTTTTTGCCATTAATAAGAGAGCTTAAGAAAGCACAGTTCAAAACTTACCTTTTATTTCCTGCCAAACTAAAAATCTTTTTACCTGATGGCCGTAGAATTTTTGAAGACTTGGACTCTGCTTTGCTGTATATTAAAAAAAATAAGATATTAGATAAAATAGAAGATATGGAATGGGCAAGTCCTTCGTTAAAGAGGATGGCAACAGGAACTTCTTGGAAGACTTCAGAGAAGCAAAAAAGACTAAAAAACAAATGACATGTTCTATATATTTTTTTCTTTCTTTTTTTCTCTCTTAATCTCTTCAAATACAGTTACTGCATCTCCAGAAAACCACAAATATTTTAAAGATTTATTCAAAGTTATTTTTCTGTGTGCAAAGAACTGTTTTTGTTTCATAAATAGTCAAACTCTCTGAGGAACAAATAACATGCTATCAATCAACTTGTTTCTCTTTGTGATAAAGAGACCTAAGGTTAGTAATTTGATACATTTTCTTTCTCTTTTTTTTTTAAATAATGGCATTCTTTATAAACTATGCATTTAGTGAGGGGTGGGGAGGGCAAGGAGAGAAGTATGATGTAAAATATGGAAAAAGTGAAATAATAACTTATTAGTTCTTTAAAACTATATATGCTGTTTAAACACTGTTGCTAAATATTATATCATGATTTTATTGCTTATACATGATTACAAATAATATGTCATGATATAATTGCAAATAATTAGAACTAAAATAGTTGTAAGTAATATGTTTCATGTTTAACTTTATTAATACAAACAGCAAGTAATATTTCTTTGTAGATACTCTTTGTAGCTTCCTTTTTTTCTCTACTCTCTCCCTTTTCTTTTTTTTCTCACTCTCTCTTTCTCTCTTATAAGTACAGATGTCCTTCAAGGATGCATCTGCAGTCCTTACAAATGGGTTGTCCTGTCGTCAGGCAGCCCTTCGGTCGGCCGGATTCCAAAGTCTGGGTCTGGCTTCGGCTGGTGTCGCACTTCACCCGACGTCATAGCTGCAGTTCTTCGGGTATAAAGGCATCAGCCGACGCCATTTTCCTCAGTCTTTCTTGCCGCGTGGCGCCCGAAGCAGAAGCTGTTCGCAAGTGCCGGTCGGTCAGATCCAGAGATTACTACTACCGAATACTACTTCGAAGACTTCTGAAAAGCTAAGTACCCCATTGGGGACTCTTTCTTGCCTCAGCCGATGTCAGAAAAAGTGAATAACTGTTTAACTTGTGGGAAACAAATACCTCATAAAGATTTCCACTCTTACTGCTTACCTTGTTTAGGCCCAGACCACGACGTAGCAGCTTGTCTAGCCTGTGCTTCTTTTAACCGACGGATGCTTAGACGCCGGTCGGAGTTTGCTGAGCAGTTTTTCGGCTCTGATTTTGCGTATATTATGCCGTCGGATCCTCCGACTACACAAATTGCCAAAAAACGCAAAGAAAAGGACCGACACTCGCGGTCCGCGGTTTCGGCCGAAACCGCGGTTAAGCAAACCATGAGTGTCTCAGTTTCGGCCGAAACTGAGCAAGCGGTCCTTGCTTCAGCCGAATCCATGCCTTCTACCGAGGCCTCTTCTAACCTGGTAGAATCGGCCTCTGAAATCCAACCTGCTGTTGTGGTTTCTCAGGAATTATAGGACACTATTCCCTTGGATGTATCAACCCCTGCACGTGGAGCTGCTAGGCCTCCTGCAGCCATGTCCATTAAGGCTTTTGCCAGGGCTAAAGCAGCCAAAACTACTAAGTCTGTGCCTGTTAAGCCCCCCTCTCACAGGCCCACCTCCAGTTCCCAAATGCTTTCTCTGGCAGAGGATCTCATCTCTTTAATAAGGGGATCCCAACCTCATCCAGACAGGGCCTCTCATCCACCTCCAGAGAAGAGACCTAGAGCAGAGCCCCCTGAGCCAGTGTCCACGGATGATTCCTCTGATGATTCAGACAATACAGACCCTCCAGAGGCTCCTTATTCTCCTTACGAAGACTCTGATGCTGAAGAGTCGATTCCTTCTGCCTCTCCACCTGAGGAATTTTCCTTTGGGGAAACTTTACATGCCATGAGGGAACAATTTCAGTGGCAGGGCCAAGATTTCTCAGACTCCAGGAAAAGGCTTAGGACCTTTTTGCATTTACCACAACATAGGCCTTTAGCTATACCTCCAGTTCTTTCTGTTGTAGATGATGCATTTAATGATGCTTGTACTGCTCCTGATTCTTTACCTCTAGCCCCTGCTAAGCCCGATAGGTTCTACAGGGTCCCGGACACACATCACCATTTATACAAGGTTCCTTTTGCAGATCCCGAGACTATCTCCCAGGGGCCTAAGGCAGTAGCATCTACCTCTGTTAAAAATCCCCTCCCCTCTGAAAGGGAATCCAGGTCCTTAGAGAGATGGGGTAAAAAAGTATACACCTCTGCTACTCTGTCAGCTAGGGCCTTGAACTGTCAGTTTCATATGATCCAATATCAGGAGTTTATGCTTGATCAGTTAACTAAGAAACTGTCCTCTGATGAATCTTTAGATAAGAAATATGTTCTGGAAATGGTGCATAACATTCAGTAGGTTAGTAACCATTCTTTAAAATGTGGCTATGATGCACTGGAGGCTTCCTTTAGATCAGCCATGACTGGCACAGTTATCAGAAGGCATGCATGGTTGAAAGAACAGGCCTTGCCGGATCATGTCAAATCAAAACTATTAGATGCTCCCATGGATAAGGTCAATTTATTTGGTTCTCCTGCTCAGCAGGTACTGAAGAAAATGGAAGAGAAGGCAAAATCTGTACAAACAGTGAAAGATTTCTTACAGGTCCAACCTCCAAGGTTTAGCAGGAACTGGCCCTCCAAAAATTGGTCCTTTCCAGACTCCTCTAAAGCACAGAGAGGCAGGAATAGGCGTTCAAGAGGCAGAAATCAATCCAGGGGTGCCTACAGGGGATGCCAGTGGCAGGGCAACAACCAGCGAGGCACAGACGCAGCCACTACCACTGCAACAGGACAATCACAGTGACTTGGCTCTGGCACCGCCTACCAGGGAACAGATAGCAGCACCCTTAGGTGGAAAGCTAGCGTTATTTTCAAAGAACTGGCACTGCATCACAAGGGACAAGTGGATTTTGCAAACTATAGACCAAGGTTACAGGTTTCATTTCCATACTCTACCAGGAAAAAGAAGAATGCCAAAGTTACCACCAAATCAAAAGACAGAAGCTCTAAAACAAATAGCTCAATTAGTAAGAATGAGAGCTGTGGAAAAGGTACCATCTATGGAACAAGGAAAGGGATTTTACTCCAGACTCTTCCTGGTACCAAGAAAAGAGAAAAAATGGAGGCCTATTCTCGACCTGTCTGCTTTAAACACATTCCTCATTGTTCCAAATTTCAAAATGCTGACCCTACAGCAGCTTCTTCCCATGCTGGGCAAGGAGTCTTGGCTGGTAACTCTAGATCTCAAGGAGGCATACCTGCACGTCCCCATACGACCAAATTGCAGAAGATACCTCAGATTTCTTGCAGGATCAGAGCATTATCAATTCTCAGCATTGCCCTTTGGCTTATCTACTGCGCCCAGAGTATTCACGAAATGCCTGGCATCAGTAATCGCTCATTGCAGACTTCAGGGAATCCAAATTTATCCCTACCTGGACGACTGCCTGATACAAGCGGACAACAAAAACAAGCTAACAGAAGACTTACAAAGAGTCATTTACTTGCTACAAGCCCTGGGATATACAGTCAATATAAAAAAGTCAAGGCTGATACCATCCCAAAGAATAACCTTTTTAGGTGCAGAGCTGGACACATCAAAGCAGATGGCATTACTAACTGTAGAAAAACAAGAACAACTTCCTCTCTACTTCTTGGCATTAACAAAGCAGAACCATCTAACAGCAAGAAAAGTACTGCAAGCCCTGGGCTTCATGGCATCCTGCATAATTCTGGTCCCTCATGCCAGACTGCATATGAGAAAGCTACAGTGGTACCTGAAGAATTTATGGTCTCAACACAGACACAGCCTAGAAACCAAAATTCCACTAATACCATGCCTGAAGCAAGAGTTCCTATGGTGGGCTCAAGCCTGTCAATCAAACACAGGTTTGCCCTTCCACAACATTCAACTAAGCCAAACCATCACAACGGACGCCTCAGACCTCGGTTGGGGGGCCCACATGCTGGACAAGTGCATACAAGGCCTATGGACTCAGGATCAGCTGCACCTGCACATAAATCTAAAGGAAATGCTGGCAGTAAAATTGGCAATCCAGACATTCAGACCATTCCTCCAAGAAGGGCAGTTGATGATAAGGACAGACAACACCACAGTTATGTGGTACATCAACAAACAGGGAGGCACACATTCATACCCTCTATGCCGGATGGCACTGGACCTATGGAATGTGGCTCTGAGCTACAACATTCAGTTACAAGCAATTTTTGTACCGGGAAAAGAAAACATTCTAGCAGACATATTAAGCAGAACTACCACGGATGCCCACGAATGGATGCTACACCCGGACATCTTCAAAGCCATCACAAGAAAATGGGGACTACCACAAATAGACTTATTTGCATCCCCACTCAATCACCAGCTCAAGAAATTCTGCACAAGGACGTACCACCCACTTGCTTGGAAGGTGGACTCCCATCTTTCAGTTGGAAAAACCTGACAGCATATGCATTCCCACCACTTCCTTTGATGCACAAGGTGCTATTGAAGATCAAAGAGGAACATCCAAGGATCATTCTGATAGCTCCAGACTGGCCAAGACAACATTGGTACCCATTACTGAGGAGCATGTCTCGGGAACAAATGTGGACACTACCCCTGATCCCATTGCTGTTAACACAGAACAGCTACAACATCCTGCATCCAAACCTGAAAACTCTGCAGCTGACTGCCTGGAATATTACATAAGAGCAACTAACCCAAATTTATCCCAAAGGGTTAAAGACATTATCCTTGAGGCTCGCAGACCTTCAACAAGAAAGAATTATGCAGCAAAATGGAAAAGATATCTCATTTGGAGTACTGCAAAGGGAAAAGATGTGTCACTGGTAAACATAGCCAACATCCTGGAGTACTTGGCAGAGCTCTTCCATACAGGCCTGTCCTATTCCTCCATCAAGATACACGCATCAGCTATTTCGGCAGAATACAGCTTGGATCCCCCTGTCTTCTCACATCCTCTGCTCAGGCAGTTTTTGAGAGGAATTAAAAATGTAAAACCTCCTAGGAAACCACCATTGCCAGCATGGGACTTGAACTTTGTGCTAGAAAAATTGACACTTCCTCCTTTCGAACCAGCAGCAACAGCAGAATTACAATACTTATCCTGGAAGACTGCTTTCCTGCTGGCAATCACCTCAGCAAGAAGGGTTTCTGAACTATTTTTATTTTATTTTTATTTTATTTTATTTTACATTTGTTGACCGGGTTAGTCCAGCTGGATACATATCCATTTTCAGTGGAGGCCCGGGGAGAAAAGCTCCAAAGAACAGAGGTACATGAGTACATATACTGACAATACAATAGAAGTTACATAACTTAAGAAGACATTTCAAAACAATAAGAAATATAAAAATGTAATACTGGATAAAAAGAATAAGTAATACAAAAATGTAATCCTGGATAAAAAAGGAGTTAGTGAGATGGATTGTTATGGCTACAGGGTGAACCCTTTAGTAATTGGGTTGCATAGGGGCTTGGCTAGGCTGTTTGGGGTCAAGGGCATGCGCTATTAGTCGGGGTTGGGGCATGGGCAAAGCCATTGGGTTTTTAGTAAAGCTCGGAGGTGAGTTTTAAATTGGTGCAGAGTGGTCATTAGTCTAAGGTTGCTTGGGAGGGCATTCCAAGTCTTGCCAATGGAATTGGCATAAAGAGCTTCCCCTCCCGAGTTATTAGGTTTGATGGTCAATACTTGAATACTTTTGGATGACCTGAGGGATGAAAGATTAGAATAGGGGGTAAGAATGTTATTCAGTGAGGGAGTTTTATCAGGATGTTTAATGATTTTGAATGCCTCAGTAAGCTGGTTGAGTTTAAGAACATTGGGCAGTTCTAGCCATCCTAGTGTTCTTAGATTCAGGCAGTGGTGGGTGCGGTAGGGCATTCCTGTGATAAATCTAGCTATGTGGTGATAGGCAGTGGATAGTTTATTAAGCTCTTTTTTATGAAGGAAGGAGAATATGGGGGAGGCATAGAGGAGGGTGGAGAGGAGATGAGTTCGGGCGATGGTTAGTTTGGTGTGTGGGGTTAAGAATTTCTTAATTCTGTACATGGACCCAAGTTTCTTGTTGAGTGATTTAATGGTCAGGTTCACATGCATGTCAAATCTAAGTTTGTGGTCTATTGTCACACCGAGTAGTTTGGTGTGGGTGACTGGAAAGATTTTGGTACCATTGTTAGCGGACACAACGAAGGTTGGGGTGTGGGTGTTGGGGGATTGTAGACTGTGAGGAGTTGTTGGAGAAGGGAAGAATAGAAGTAATTTAGTTTTGGTTGGATTAAGTAGGAGTTTTAAGTCTGAGAACCATTTTTCAGATGTGGGTAGTAGCTTGGAGGTTGGTGAGAGAGTCATCGGAACAAATAAGGGTGGAGTCATCTGCATATTGGATGCAGGTGGTTTTGGGAAGGACAGAGTGTAAACCGTTGATGAAGAGAGAGAAAAGAAGGGGGCCGAGAATAGATCCTTGGGGGACACCGATATTGGTGGGGAGTAGGTCTGAAATCATGTTTTGCCACTGTACCGCTTGTTTTCTACCAGAGAGGTAGGCGTTGAACCAACTTATGGTGGATTTGCTAAGATTAAAGGTTTCCAGTGTGTAGAGTAGTTGTTTGTGGTTGACCATATCAAAGGCTTTCGATAGGTCTAGAAAGAGCGCAGAGGATATTAATTTGTTATTCCTGTTGAGGTTGATTGAATCAACAAAGGAGAGGAGAGCAGTAGTAGTGCTATGATGTGGGCGAAAGCCGTGTTGGGAGTTAGAGAGGAGATTATTTTGGATAAGGTGGGTAATAAGTTGTTTGTGGATGCAGCGTTCCATAATTTTGGATAGGGGGGACAATATTGCAATGGGTCTATAATTAGATGTATCTGTAGAGGGTCCTCCTTTGTGGAGAGGAATGATATAGGAGATTTTCCAGATTGTGGGAATAGAGGCTTCAGAGATAGACCGGTTAATAAGGATGGATACCGGGTAGGCAATGGCGTCGGCTGCTATTTGTAAGTATTTCGCCGGAAGTAGGTCAGCCGCTAGGGTAGTTGGTTTGAGTTTTTTCAGGAGGGTACGGATGTAGAAGGTGGAGGTGGGTTCTAAGTTGAAGGCAGGTTGATTTGGATCATTGGGTGAGGTTGCGGCCGAGGGGGAAGAGGTAAGCTGGCTGGCGAGGGACTGGATAGTCTCAGTAAAAAAAGAATTAAAAGAGTTAGCTATCTCACTTGGATCTTTATCCATGAGTGTTTCAGGTGTAGGGGTGGAAGATTTGCCTGGATGGAGGAGGTGGTTGAAGCCAGCCCAAAATTTTTTAGGGTTGTTTTGATGCTTGTCTTGGAGGTGACAGAAATATTGCTTTTTATCAGATATGACGGCTGCTTTAGTTGAGTTTCTAAGCTGAAGGAATTTGATGCGGTCCAGGGGGGTTTTAGTGGTCCTCCATTTGTTCCAGGCTTGGTCTCTGAGTTTAATTTTATTTTTTGTGTCTTTAGTTAGCCAAGGTGCGATACGATCTCTAGTTCTAATGAGTCGCTTAGGAGCGTGGGAGTCAAGTATTTTAAGGAAGGTATCATTAAAATGTGATACACTTTCTTCTAAGGGTAGGGTTTTTAGGATGGACCAGTTGCATGCCTTGAGGTCTGCAAGAAATTGTTCAGGGATGAAATTCTTGCTGTTCCTAACAAGTCTGGTTGGGGGGGGTGAGTATTTGGACATTTGTGTTTTATTATATAGGTAATGAGGTGGTCACTAAGGTCGTTGGGGAGGGTCCCTACGGTATAGTTGGTAGGGTCCTTGTTAGTAAGGATCCAGTACAGGCATTAATGGCAGTGCAACCCTTCCTGATCTTCCATCAAGACAGAGTGTCCATGAGAACAAATCCTACATTTATGCCTAAGGTGGTATCCAGAGTGTCTTTAAACCAGGCTATCCACCTACCTACATTCTTCCCAAACCCATAGAACAGGGGAGAAAGACTGTTGCATACCTTGGATGTGCATAGGCAATTACACTACTACCTGGACAGGACCAAGTGCAATAGAAAAAGTGACCAGCTTCTGGTAGCATATGCAACTGGAAGGGAAGGAAAAGCAATTTCAAAACAGACAATCTCCAAATGGATAGGAAATTGCATTAGATTTTGTTACTCCTTCCATGGAAAGAAAACTCCAGAGAACATCAGGCCTCACTCCACAAGGGCTACAGCCACTACTACAGCTTTCTTACGAGGAGTGGCTACCAAGGACATTATAGAGGCTGCTACTTGGACCTCCGTGCATACATTTGCCAAGCATTATAATTTACTTTTATACTCTAGATCCCGAGCAGGTTTTGCCACTGCTGTTTTGCAAGGGATCCTAACTACACCATAATCTCTCTTCATTCCTCCTCCCCTAGTTTGGCTATGGTATTCTACCCATTTGTAAGGACTGCAGATGCATCCTTGAAGGACATAGTACAGTTTTGTACCTACCATAAATGTAGATGTCCGATAGGAATGCATCTGCAGTCAGGATTACCCACCCGCCTTCCCCTCTGTGGTACTCCTAGGGTATTTGCCATCTTTCAGCTAGCTTGGGGGGGATCTATTATGGTGTATTTGTTTGTATATATGTACATACATGCTTATTTTATGTGTTTGCTCTCTACTATTTGGAAACATTGGCATTTATCCAAATTTAGCCATCCAAGAGGGCACCTGGCATCTGGGGCAAGAAACACTGAGGAAAATGGCGTCGGCTGATGCCTTTATACCCGAAGAACTGCAGCTATGACGTCGGGTGAAGTGCGACACCAGCCGAAGCCAGACCCAGACTTTGGAATCCGGCCGACCGAAGGGCTGCCTGACGACAGGACAACCCATTTGTAAGGACTGCAGATGCATTCCTATCGGACATCTACATTTATGGTAGGTACAAAACTGTACTTTATATGCTTCTGATAATACTGATATATGTATATAATAAGATTTGTATGAGAAAATGAAATGGGGCATATAAAAATAAGTTGTATAATATGTTAAATAACTGTAGGCTTGGTTTCACTGTCATAGAGACTGTAATGACTTGTAAAATATTTCGCGAAGGTTTTGCACTGTTTAGTTTCATTTGTATTACTAAATGAATGTCAGTCACTTGTATTTACTAAAATTCCCACCAGAATGTTAACGGAGACAATTTGGGATGTGGGTTATCTCGTGAATAGTGTCATCGAGTTGTTTTAAAAGCTTCAACACTCAGAATACACGCAGAGAAGCTGAATGCAGTCATTTTGAACTTTGACCCCTGATTTCACACTGACACATCGCAGATTCAAGAAGAACACTGTTCCAGGAAGTAGAACTGCTGTAAATGCGACTTTGTGATGAAAAACAAACTTTATGACATCTAAATGTGAGTTATTCTTTATAACAACTTACTTATTTAAGATGTAATTTATAAAATATGAAAGTTATAATGATTTTAAATGATTCAGTATGCCATAGTAAGCAAGTGAGATATTTTAGAAGGCATAGAAGGTAAAACATATATACACATGTTTTTGAAAGCTTACATGACTGCAACATATTACTGTATATAAATTCTTATGATTTAAATATATATAATGTTATAAATCATTTGACTTATCTAATTGACAAGCACAAGTATCATGATTATATCTTAGAAGAAACTGTCATGTGACATATTTTAAAGCAGCAGTTCAGATATATAAAATACAGATGGCTTTCTTCACAATGATTTATGTATAACTAGGAATTTACATTGCTGTGCAGTATGACTTGTAAACATATTGTATGAGTATAAATATTTTATTTACTGGCAATAATAAGTATGAGAAGAAAGCTTTGGTGCAAGTAATTTAAAGTTTTTAAAACTGTTAACTGCATTTCTATGGCAGAAAGTAGGAATACCCTAATATAAGTAATGTCTGAACCATTATAGCCTAAGTTATTGAATCCAAATGAACATAAGAACTTATTTTTACAAACTTTTAATAAACTAATATATAGATATGCCCCTTCTTTTTTTTTTTTTTTCTCTCTCTCTCGCTTCCTTTTTCTCTCTCTCTCTCTCTTCTCAGTTCCCATTATCAAGTTTATTAGAATGCTATTTTGATTATGAGTGTATTTTACAAAATAGATGTACATAGTAATATGAACTGTTTCTAAATGTTCTTATTTGTTTATATGAAGCTGATTTATAAATTGTTTAGCTTTGTCTTACTAGATAATCTAATTAAATGAGGTTAACTTTAGTTAATAATAGCTAGTATTGAATTGATATGGTGGCAGCTGAGGTACTGCTGCTTAGGATAGGGGGATAACTTGAGTGGTATGTGCTACTCAAAGTTGGAGTTCTTAACTCCAGGCTGGGTGCAATGTTTAATCCTAATATTATTTTCACCTGTTTATTGTTGTTTGTATATAGTTCTGACATCCACAACACATTTTATAAACTTATTGTCACTACAAATAAAAGTGAAGCTTATACAAAATCCCATAAGATTTTCAATAAATACAGCTATAATTAATGGTACACCTAAAGGAGGAGGTATAACATCATTTATTTTGTTAATTGTTATTCTGATTATATGTTTTATATGTTTATAAAAGCTAAATGATTTCTCTAAAAGGAATTTCTTTAAACATTAATAGACTGAATAACCCATGTAAAAGGGCAAGTTTAATGAGATACATTAATTTGCATAGGGCCAACTTAGTATTCCTTCAAGAAACACATCTCCTGAAAAAGGATATTGATAAATTAGCCACTAATAAATATACAGTCTTGGTTAGTTCAGAACACACTCAGAAGATAAGAGGAGTGGCTATTTTATGGAATAAAAGTATGCCCATACCTAAAACTATTAAGTCTTATAAAGATGATAAAGGAATGTTTTGTATGGTTACAATACAGATTAATGGAAAGACATATACATTAATCAATGTATATTGGATACCAGGAATTGGCATTAATACAGTGAAACACCATCTCAATAAGATCATATTATTTTCTATAGGAGATATTATTTTAGCAGGTGACTTTAATTGTATCCTACATGAAAAAGATACTACTACTATAGGAAAAAGGAAAATTACATCTAATGCAAAACATTTAAAGGATTTTGTTAATTTATATCATTTGAATGATATTAATAATCAGATAGATTCAAAATCGTTACCATACACTTTTTTTTCTAACAGATATAAAACTTATTCAAAAATAGATAGAGTTTTTATTTCTAACCAGCTGGTTACAGACTTAATTAATTCTAAAATCATTTCGTGTCCTATATCAGATCATAATTCAATTGTCTTTGAGTTTATGATAAAAAGTACTTACAATGTTCAGATCAAAAGGATACCAGCATACTTAACTCAACTAAAAGACTATAAAGATTATATACTTTCAGAAGTGCAACATTTTTTAGACTTAAACAATACACCTGAAGTCTCCATTGTTTATGTTTGGGATGCTTTAAAATCCTATTTATATGGACAAAGTATCAGATGGTATAATAATAAAAGGAAATCTTGGGACAAGGAATTACTAGATATTCAAAGCAAATTAGACTCATACAAACATAATAATAAAGAAAATATTATGGACAAAAAGGTCATTGAAGAAATAAATAAATTAAATGAGAAATACAAAGAAATTTTAACTCATAAAGTTAAAATAACATTAGAGAAATATAAGTTTTTGTCTTACTCAATAAGTCCCAAATACTTACATAGACTTAAAAATAAAACAAAAAGGTTGAATAAACAAAATCATATCAAATAAATTTTCTCTCCAAGGAAAAAGAAGAATGTTTCTAGTTTACCAGAAATATTAGATGAATTTAGAAATCACTTTCACAAAATTAATCATAATAACATTAACATGGAGCCTAAAGATAAAATAAAGAAATTTATAACTACAAACATGAACAAAAAACTTAATAAACAACAGACTAAACTAATGGATAAAAATATTTCATATACAGAGGTTATTACACAAATAAACAAGCTTAAATCAAACAAAGCACCAGGTAATGATGGTATTATACCAGAGATCTATAAAATTATTTCCAAAAGTACTTACTCATTAATACATAAGGTTTTTATTTTGGCCCAAAATGAGTTAACAACTCCCCCATCTTGGCAATACACATTTATTTCACTAATTTTAAAACCCAATAAAGACCCAACCAGATGCACTTCATATAGACCTATTTCATTACTTAATGTTGGCTATAAAATGTTTATGAGTATTTTTGCTGATAGATTAAAGACAATCATCCCAGGCATTATAGATATAGACCAGACAGGCTTTATTGTAAATAGAAATACTTTTGATAATATAAGGAGAACTTTAACGTTAATTGATTTTGCAAATAGGAAAAAGAAAGATTTAACACTTATTAGTCTCAATATAAGTTCAGCATTTGATTCAGTAAGTTGGGACTACTTGTTTATCTTACTGAAGTGCACAAACTTTTCAGATGCATTTGTAAATCTAATTGAACATCTATATAAAGGAGCATTGGCTTACATTAAGATAGGAACATATGTCTCACAAAAATACCCATTTTAAAAGGTACAAAACAAGGGTGTCCACTCTCTCCACTATTATTTACTTTAATAATGGAGCCTTGGGCTAATTTGATCAGAAACAGAACTGATATAGAAGGATTTGATATAGATGAAAATACAATATCTAAAATTCAACTTTTTGCAGATGATGTTCTAATTACATCAGCTGGATCTAACTCTTCTATGCAGTCCTTATTTGATAAAATTATGGATTTTAAAAATATCTCTGGTTTAATATTCAATGAAGAAAAAACTAAAATATTACCAATATACACACGAAAAAATGTCCTCATTAATGATTTTAACAAATATATACCCAACTCAGGTCAGATAACTTACTTAGGTATAATATTAACTAAAGATATCAAATCTATTATACATAATAATTATAGTACCTGTCTTCTTAATATACAAAATCTTTTCAATAGCTGGAACAATATGTTTTTACCATGGAAGAGAGACTCACAATTATTAAAATGATAGTATTCCCTAAGATATTATACTTAATACAATCAATAATACTCCCACCTACAAAAATAATTATTAAGAAATTGAATTCACTAATGTTAAATTTCTTATGGGCACCTAATAGACCTAGGATTGCATTAAAGAAACATACTAATAGCTGGTCTCAAGGGGGCATTTCATTTCCAGACTTTAATCTATATACTATCTCTTCTATTATAAAAGTTATTACTTTGTTAATAGATCAGTCATATGTTGCAAGATGGAAAGATTACTGGGAACTAATTAGCATTCACTTCATGAAAATCTCTGTAATACATAAAAATATTATTGTAAATAATCCCATGTTATGGTTACTAAAAGAATTTTGTACTTCATCCATTACACCAAAATATGTAGTTAGTTACCCATTAAACATTATTATCAGTTATCGTAATTTTATATTCATGCATCCTAAGTATAAGGAATGGAATTTTATTCTATTCCCTATAATGTATACACAAGGTATGCTTTTGTCAACCACCTCTGAAAGAACTCTTTTAGTCACAGAGAATGATCTAAAGTATTGGTATCAGTTGCTGTCTGATAATAAAGTAAAAAATCTAGACTTCTTAAAGCAAGAATTTGATTTGAGAGAAACATGGTTAGAAATTCAGACTTTTAGACAACATCTTATTAATACAATTGATTTAATGTCTTTAACAGTTAAAGAATCTGTTCCAATACTGATTGATTACTTGATATTAAATTTACAACATAGAGTTTCTGATAAAGGTAAGCTCTCATACATACATAAAATTATCAGAGAAGAAACTCATTACAGTTCAGATACCTATTGGAATTATTTCATTTCCATTAATGGTGAATCACCAAAACAACAAGATAAACAATATATATTGGAATCTGCTTATAAAACTACTTCTTCCATTAATTGGAGACTTTTTACTTGGAAATTTTTACACAGATCCTTCTATACACCTTTAATGATGAATAAAATAAATAATAAAGACAACTTATGTAAAAGATGTAATGTAGAAATAAATGCTGATTGGGCACATATGTTTTATGACTGTATAAAATTGAAGGAATATTGGAAGTTAATCAATGATTTTTGCAGGCCCTTTTCACAGATAATTTCATTGTTTCTAAATCACTTATATTATTTAACACACCTGTTCCTAAAAGTGTTAAAAAAGTTAAACTTCCCTTATTATGGTCTATTCTAGCAGTGGCTAGAAAAATAATAACCAGAAATTGGATTTCAGATACCCCTCCTTCATTTAATGAATTTAAAAATGTTATGACTGAAGTGTGTCATATGGAATTGATGACAATAAAATCAAGAACTACTAGAAAAACATCTTATTATATTATATGGGATACTTTACAAAACCTGTTAAAAAATCTTAGTCTCAATAGCATGACATTATAGTTTAATCAATTGATTTGATTTGTAGTGGATGTCTTTGTAAATACTTTGGTTATTTTATTGAATGTTATAACTATTTCTATTTTAATTGCTTGTATAAAATTGTTATGATATTTATTTTGTATGTTAAAAACAATAAACTTGTTTAAAAAAAAAAAATAAAACGTGGTCTGCAGGTTCATCAAGATGCTTCAATCATGCAGAACAAAGAGACAGGGTGGTACATGCGGCTTGTTTGAGTGAGGTTTGACTGTGAAACTGAAATGTATGTAATAAAAATGAGTAGGATTTAAGTGTCTCAAAAAGGAATTCTGTTGACTTCAAACTATTGAAGAAGTTGTTGCTAGTATACCTATTTTAGATTTTTCCTAGTGCTACATGCTAATCAAGAGTTTATAGCAATTAAACTGGATGAAGCTAGCTCTAAACTATGTATTTTTGTTACATCTTTGGGCAGATACAGTTAAATTAATTGCCTTTTGATATATCTTCAGTGAGAGAAGTATTCCAGTAAGTTATAGCAAATTATCCTGTTGCAGCCACAAAACAGGAGCAAGGTATTAGGTGTTTTAAGTGTCTGATTAGTTTTAACTATACATGCCATATGTTGACATCTGAAAAATTAAGGCCAGACTCTGAAAGCTTCAGTGCAGCAGTGAAGTTACTGAATTCACAAGACATGGCATTCTTCCCCAAATTCCCCAAATTCATGTAAAACCTGCCAAACATCACAGCACCACCTAGGAATGCATTACAGCATGATTGTGCTTGGTTTTGGTCAGAGGTATAGAGCATAAGTTTTGAGTTTAAATTTTAAAAAAGTCTTGTTAAAAACATTTTTTTTCTTTGAAGTTCTATGACATCTGTCAACCTGTAATACATCAAGTCTACAAGAACTTCATAGGTTCATAGGTTCATAGGTTCATAGGTTTATACTAGGCTATCTGCCCTAAGGCATTTATAAGCCTAGCCCAAATTATTGTGGCTTACGCCACCCCTTATATGAAAAAATACTGTGCCCATTAGTTTGTTGTGCTACAGACACGTGTACTACAGATCAAGAGCTCCGGCAGAGATACCGACAAGACATGTGCAGAAAGAGAAATAAATGTTAGCAATTGTCTGGTTATCAGAAAGACCATGGCTATGTCAGTAGCAGTGGAATATGATTATAAGCCATTACAAAGCATCTTCTAGAAATCCCTCCAAAAACTCAAATATAACTGCAGAGAATGTTATTACATTTGCGGAACCATGACTTTTGCAAATTCAGTATAAACCATGTAAGATGATTTTCACATAGCCGATATATCTAGCAGAGCTTACCTGAAAGAATGCAAAGCAGAGTTACTAGAAAGAGATCGGAATGATGGATTTTTCATCAGTTACCTATCTCAACAGAGATGTTTCTGTAACAGGGAGATGTACCAGATATGAGAGAAATGCAACTGTTAAGTGGTATTGTTATAAATGATTGGCCAGATCAAAAGAAATCAGTACAAATATAGAAATCAGAAAATCATTTTCTTATCAAGATAATTTCTAAGTATCCAGGACTGTTCAAGAGAGATAAAAGTATAATTCCAATTCAGCTTCAAGACTCATTGCTTCATAAAATCCATGAGAGACGCCTAGTATTTACTAAAAGGAATGAAGAAGCTTGTGACATCCTACACTGTTTAAAAATGTTGGAACATATTGCAGATCTCACTCAGAAATGTGACATCAACAATACTTCTTATAATCAGCATCAGTACATGGATTTAGTATCACATGAAGCACCATGTCTTCCATGGATAAAAGCTGGCATTGATTTATGTATTTTAGTCGAAAAAATCAATACAGTAACTAAGGCAGGGGCAAAGAGCAGCAGACCCAGGTGCAAGCTGTTAGTGGTTATGATCAATGATCAACAGTTGCTGACTGGGTGTGAGTGCATGTACCATTATTCATTTAATAAGCCATGCCTGATATTTTCCCTTTTTATATAAATGTACTTATTAGTGTCTTGCAGACAATCATTGCTATTTTTGGTCTTTAACTTCAATATATATATATATATATATATATATATATATATATATATATATATATATATATATATATGCATATTTGTTAATTGTCAACTGCAGGTTGAGGGAGAGCCAATATGGGGACTGGTCATGGTGCCAGTTGACCTAGCTATGGCCCTAATAAAGATGCTAATTATATTCAGTATTTAAACTATTACTCTAAATATTCTGAAAATGTGCAGCTATCTGAATCTGTGAGTCATATATCCTAAGCCTACTTTTACTTTTCTGAGACAAAAAATACATGAAGAAGCTTTGTCTGACAATGGTCCACAGTTAACTGAATCAGAAGTTTCAGCATTTATTGAGAAATAGGAATTTAAACTTATGATGTAGCCTTACACATACATAGAATGGTGTAAACAGTTGAAAATCTCATGAGGAAATGTGAGGATTCTGCACTACAGGTGTAGGTGGAGCGGGACAAAGAGGGCAGCCACCCTGGGTAAATGCCGATCAGGTAGTAGTACAGTACCAGAATTTAGAAATGAATGTCAATACTGCATTTGCAGCTAGGTTAAAGGATTCAGCGATTTCTGTGTGGTGTGCAGTTTGCTACTTTTTAGAAAGAAAAAATAACTATTTTCTTCTTCATCTTAAAGTTGTGGGAAGTCCTAGATAGTGCAATGGCACAGAGCACCAGAATTGCTAGCTATGGCTCTGTTCTGCACAATCAGACAGGTTGTTCTCAGTGCTTGAATACAGGAGTTCACCTCTTCAGGGAAAGAATTATCACCAGCCTGATGGGAAGATGTCTTAAAGGCAAACTGCCTATTTTTTATTTATTGCTGATACCAGAGAGTCAAAAAGGCATATAACTGAGTTAGTAAAGATAAGTAACACAAAGAAAAAAACGTTATTATGACAGGGGCAGAAGAAACTTCCTAATATTAAAAGAAGAAGAAAAAAGATTAAGACAGCATAGGCATTTTGCAGCTAATGCACAAGAGTCATCTTCTAGAAATAATTTATGAAGTAGAAGAACTGAGAACATATTTTGTGAGAGGTCAATTTCCTTGGTTACATAGGTTAAATAAGAAACACTTGTATAAGACAAAAAGTGAGATGGTTTGTCAGACTTTCCAGAACAATATTCAGTACCTTAAAATGCTGTTATAGTGCATCCAGAGCATACTTCAGAGACACAAGGTAGTTCTACTCCTACAACTGAAATTCAGCATAGTGAAAATGTGAATACCTCTAGTTTTACTAGTAAAGTTTAGATATCTTCTCAGGACGATGCTGCAATTAATCAAGAAGTAATTCCAGAGAATTCTGCAGGAAATAAATAATGTATACCTACTCAATATGCGAGATATCTGAAACTGATTAAAAACTGAACTGATACAGTGATTATATACAAACTTTCAAGTGGCCTTTCAAGTTTCCAAAATCCCCAATAGTACTACTGCTGTCTTATGAATGTTGAAATGTTGCTTAATTTCTGCATTAATGCACGTACACAAAACACTAGTTAGCCAGTGTATTTATGTATTTGTTTACTGGGGAAGTCCACCTTGGCAAAATAGCCTCTTTTCAGCAGATGGGAGAACAGCTCCACACAAGAAATAACATTACAAATTAACAACAATACAGAATACAAATATAAAGGACAAAGACTGGACCCAGAACAGATACAATGGCATAGAAAACAAAGAAGAATAATGCATGTTGAACAATACATACAAGCTGCGTAGTACCTACAAGCAGCAAGAGGTTACAGTACTGAATATGGGATGCTAGATGGATAAAGGATACTTTTGATTTATATCATAGAACAACCAAGAAAAAAAATCAGCAACTGCAGGAACAAGCCAAAGAAGCATGACTAGAACAGCAACCTCCGACTTCAATAACAGCTTCGGTTTCAATCCACGAAAATGCAAAACAGCAAGCGTTGTTAAACATAAAGAGTCTCAATTGCGTAAAATAGCGTGACTCACTCCACGAACAACCACTCCAAAACACTCAGTTCACTTAGTTTGGTGCCCCCAGGTAAAGCGTTAATCAAAAACCAATACGCTAGCAATGATGTAATCCAAAATGCAAGGCACTGATGAACAACGCATCCACATGGATGTAAAATACTATAAACTTTTATTTGAAACAACAGCCAAAAACACTAGTTTAGCGCTTTCATCTGCACCATCGCAGACTTCCTCAGAACTAGTGTGTTCATCATTATCAGCTGTTTAAAAACATAATTTGGCGCCAACATTTGATTCTTTTCTTAAAGACACAGACATTAAAAACCTTTCATTGCACCTATACCATACATGTAAAAAACTGTGATGAAAAAATCAACACTTAATTTTTTACAGAAAAGTATCTAAAATATAATGATAGTATATAAAAATTGTACATATAAAACTGTACTGTAACATGCACATACTAAATAATCAGTACAAGCTAAAATAGATTAAATAACATTAATTAAATACTATGAATCCAAAATCAAAAAAGGTTTGATGCTAATGAATTCATTAATACCTGGACTTCTAGTAGAGTCAGTGAGGATCTGCCACTTGCTCTCCTTACAGGCTAATCTAGTTTTCCAATCACCCCCATACGATGTTTCTTTTTCCTCATCTATAATAAAAAACAAAAATATATGTTCTTCCCCACATTCTTTAATATGTCTGTATAGTGCATTCTTGCAATCCTTTTTCTGGATTCTATAATAATGTTCATAAATACGTTTTTTTAGCTCCCTTTCTGTTTTGCCTATATAATAGGCCGAACAAATTTTGCATAGAGCTAAGTAAACTACATGTTTAGTGCAACAATTACCACCTATACTCCTTATCTCAGTGTGGTTTGTGTCATCTAAAAAGATTTTGCTGTTGGTATTGATAAACTTGCATTGGTTGCATCTTCCACACTTACTAGTGAATATTTTTCCTTTTTTATTTTCCTTCCTCAGCTTTGTACTTTCCAACAACCTTTTTATATTGGGGCCCGTTTTGTAAACAATCCTGGGTTTTTCTCCTAAAATTTTCTTGTTGGCATCTATAACTGTGATAATATCCCAATATTTATTGAGTATATCCTTTATTCTTAAACTATAAGGAGTATATGTAAGGACACAAACTCTACCCATATGCACATTTTCAGGATGTATATTTTCATTGACCTCCCTTGTGTAACCCAATAAAGGTTTAAATTTTAGTCCCCATTGGGATTTCACATATTTAATAGTTTCATTGATCATATCAATGGGATATCCTCTCTTACCAAATAATTGCGCAAGAAGCTCCATTTCCATTTCCATAAATTCCCTGGTAGATGACATCCTAGCACATCGAATACATTGCCCTTTAATAATGTTCTTGAAAATGTGTGGTGGATGTTCACTACCAAAATATAAATAATCATTGGAAAATGTACTTTTACGATATATCTTGGATGTAAATCCCCCATTGGTTAAACCAATATAAACATCCAAATAAGCTATACCTTCATTACTAATATTGTGAGTGAACTTGAGAAATTGGGTCGTACCATTAATATATTCAATAAAATGTGAAATTTTCTCTTTAGGACCTTTCCACAAAATGAATATATCGTCCAAAAATCTCACATAAAAGGTGATATAAGGCGAGAATTCACATGTGGTAATAAATTCATTTTCCCAGTCAGACATTACCAAGTTTGCAAAAATGGGGGCACAAGAGGCTCCCATAGCAACCCCCTTGCTTTGTCTGAAAAACTCTCCTTCAAAGGTGAGATAATTGTGGTCCAAAACCAAACCCATCATATCTATGATTAAGTTCGTTTTGTCCCAGGACATTGATGAAAACTTCCTTATACTATTCCCAAACCTCTCTAGTCCTTCCTCCTTAGGTATGCTCGAGAACAAATCACATACATCGATTGTAATTAAGGTACAATGTTCAGTCCATATTTCAGGAGTAAGCTTGGCCAAAAAATCCCATGAATCTTTTATGATGAAAGGTACATTTTGATAAATGTGTTTAGTCCATCTATCAATGGTGACTCCAATGTTGTAAGTCTTGGATTTTGAGCCCGATATGATGGGTCTAAATGGTGGCTTAGTCAGGGATTTGTGTATTTTAGGTATCCCTATTATACGAGCCATAACCGGATGGTCATCTTTAAGAAACTTGTATAAATCTTGGGAAATGCGATGGTCTATTAAATATTCTTCCAGAATCAAATCAATTCTTCTAAAACCTATGTTTATTTGGTTGGTAGAGACCATTTCATAGTTCCCTGATTGATGTAAAATGTTGTGTATCTCGGCTTTGTAAGTAGTGTTGGAAAAAATCACTGCCCCCCCCCCACCCTTGTCGGGTTTCATGATTCTCACTTCTTTGTTGTTACACATTAAAGAAATCAAATTATTTAGTAGGAGGCTCAATCTTGCTTTACTATTTGAAGGTAACAAGGAAGGGGGAGTTTCACATGTACCTACAGAATTAAAGAGAAAAAGTACTTTCGTCCCACCATACAACACACAGGTGAATGTTTTTGACCAGATGGTATGTAAAGACATTTACAATTTGAAAAAAGATTTTGTTAGAGAGCATCGGACCAACAACAATTTATTGAGTGACAACATTACTAAACAAGAAAGAGCAGTTTTGAATGATTTTATGTACAACAAAGAAGTGAGAATCATGAAACCCGACAAGGGTGGGGGGGGGCAGTGATTTTTTCCAACACTACTTACAAAGCCAAGATACACAACATTTTACATCAATCAGGGAACTATGAAATGGTCTCTACCAACCAAATAAACATAGGTTTTAGAAGAATTGATTTGATTCTGGAAGAATATTTAATAGACCATCGTATTTCCCAAGATTTATACAAGTTTTTTAAAGTTGACCATCCGGTTATGGCTCGTATAATAGGGATACCTAAAATACACAAATCCCTGACTAAGCCACCATTTAGACCCATCATATCGGGCTCAAAATCCAAGACTTACAACATTGGAGTCACCATTGATAGATGGACTAAACACATTTATCAAAATGTACCTTTCATCATAAAAGATTCATGGGATTTTTTGGCCAAGCTTACTCCTGAAATATGGACTGAACATTGTACCTTAATTACAATCGATGTATGTGATTTGTTCTCGAGCATACCTAAGGAGGAAGGACTAGAGAGGTTTGGGAATAGTATAAGGAAGTTTTCATCAATGTCCTGGGACAAAACGAACTTAATCATAGATATGATGGGTTTGGTTTTGGACCACAATTATCTCACCTTTGAAGGAGAGTTTTTCAGACAAAGCAAGGGGGTTGCTATGGGGGCCTCCTGTGCCCCCATTTTTGCAAACTTGGTAATGTCTGACTGGGAAAATGAATTTATTACCACATGTGAATTCTCGCCTTATATCACCTTTTATGTGAGATTTTTGGACGATATATTCATTTTGTGGAAAGGTCCTAAAGAGAAAATTTCACATTTTATTGAATATATTAATGGTACGACCCAATTTCTCAAGTTCACTCACAATATTAGTAATGAAGGTATAGCTTATTTGGATGTTTATATTGGTTTAACCAATGGGGGATTTACATCCAAGATATATCGTAAAAGTACATTTTCCAATGATTATTTATATTTTGGTAGTGAACATCCACCACACATTTTTAAGAACATTATTAAAGGGCAATGTATTCGATGTGCCAGGATGTCATCTACAAGAGAATGTATGGAAATGGAAATGGATCTTCTTGCGCAATTATTCGGCAAGAGAGGATATCCCATTGATATGATCAATGAAACTATTAAATATGTGAAATCCCAATGGGGACTAAAATTTAAACCTTTATTGGGTTACACAAGGGAGGGCAATGAAAATATACATCCTGAAAATGTGCATATGGGTAGAGTTTGTGTCCTTACATATACTCCTTATAGTTTAAGAATAAAGGATATACTCAATAAATATTGGGATATTATCACAGTTATAGATGCCAACAAGAAAATTTTAGGAGAAAAACCCAGGATTGTTTACAAAACGGGCCCCAATATAAAAAGGTTGTTGGAAAGTACAAAGCTGAGGAAGGAAAATAAAAAAGGAAAATTATTCACTAGTAAGTGTGGAAGATGCAACCAATGCAAGTTTATCAATACCAACAGCAAAATCTTTTTAGATGACACAAACCACACTGAGATAAGGAGTATAGGTGGTAATTGTTGCACTAAACATGTAGTTTACTTAGCTCTATGCAAAATTTGTTCGGCCTATTATATAGGCAAAACAGAAAGGGAGCTAAAAAAACGTATTTATGAACATTATTATAGAATCCAGAAAAAGGATTGCAAGAATGCACTATACAGACATATTAAAGAATGTGGGGAAGAACATATATTTTTGTTTTTTATTATAGATGATAAAAAGAAACATCGTATGAGGGTGATTGGAAAACTAGATTAGCCTGTAAGGAGAGCAAGTGGCAGATCCTCACTGACTCTACTAGAAGTCCAGGTATTAATGAATTCATTAGCATCAAACCTTTTTAGATTTTGGATTCATAGTATTTAATTAATGTTATTTAATCTATTTTAGCTTGTACTGATTATTTAGTATGTGCATGTTACAGTACAGTTTTATATGTACAATTTTTATATACTATCATTATATTTTAGATACTTTTCTGTAAAAAATTAAGTGTTGATTTTTTCATCACAGTTTTTTACATGTATGGTATAGGTGCAATGAAAGGTTTTTAATGTCTGTGTCTTTAAGAAAAGAATCAAATGTTGGCGCCAAATTATGTTTTTAAACCGCTGATAATGATGAACACACTAGTTCTGAGGAAGTCTGCGATGGTGCAGATGAAAGCGCTAAACTAGTGTTTTTGGCTGTTGTTTCAAATAAAAGTTTATAGTATTTTACATCCATGTGGATGCGTTGTTCATTAGAGCCTTGCATTTTGGATTACATCATTGCTAGCGTATTGGTTTTTGATCCACGCCTTACCTGGGTCATTTAACTAAGTGAACTGGGTGTTTTGGAGTGGTTGTTCGTGGAGTGAGTCACGCTATTTTACACAATTGAGACTCTTTATCTTTAACAACGCTTGCTGTTTTGCATTTTCGTGGATTGAAACCGAAGCTGTTATCGAAGTCGGAGGTTGCTGTTCTAGTCACGCTTCTTTGGCTTGTTCCTGCAGTTGCTGATTTTTTTTCTTGATTTATATCATGGCAAGAACAGATTTTGTACAAGTCATGAAATTTAGCATACAGTAAACAATCCACAGAACAATACACGTGTACTTGGAACAGAAATAGTCAGATTGATAGACAAAGGTTGTTAACCAGGAGATGAACTGAAGCACAACCATGATTTCATGACTATCGTTTCAGTAGTGATTTAAATACTTATAAATGATTTTATTGTCTGAGAGATGTGGGAATGGAAAACCATATGCCTGAGACATAGATACAACGGGGGGCATTTCCAGTTGTGCTATGGATTTGGTTATAGTGAGTAATAGTGAGTAATCTGATCAATACTGTGTGTTTGTTAATTTAAACTGAGACCACAGTAGCCTACTGATACAGGGTTATCCTGTTTTTCCACCTGAAAATGGTTAAGAAATGACTTACAGTTTCAGAGCAGTCCTTGGTCAATTGTGATTGTTTCTCAAACACTGACTTGTCTTTGCTTTGGCTCATTAGCAGCAGTACAGAGAACTGCCTGCTCACACCCTTGTTCTCCCCTTCCCTGTTTATTACCTTAAGACAATCCCAAAGTTAATAAAATATTACCTGTGGCAGGCACCATTTTTTAAAACTACAATCACCCTTGTCACTATCATATGTTCATTCATCAATTAACTCTGTTACCTGATTGTTTCCAGCCCCCTCATAAGAGCAACTAACAGGGTCTCTACCCGCTTCATTCCCCACCCTGCCCCCTATTCCCTCCCGCCCCCAGTGGTCCCACCTTTATTACACTCACAAACCCCTCCCATCTTTCCAGTAGCCAACCACAGCGCTAACCCAACACTACCTCCTCCATCTTCCCACTACTATCACACCTCCTCAGCTAACATGTACAATCATACCTTACCTATGCTCACTGCATGCACTCTCCTTGCATATCTTACATCCTGCCAAAGCTCTATCATTCCCACACTCAACCACTACCACTGTACGACTACTCACACCACCACTCATGTCACCCTCACTCAGCTCCCCTCCCACCAACTCAAGAACCATCCCTATGCACCCCCCACATGTTCTAACAACTATATTACTCAAACATAAAGCATCCCTACAACTTAACATAGTAACCCTCCCACCATACCTATTACCCAAAGAGCACAATCATAAAGTTTCCCTTATAAACAAACACATTAAAAAACTGAGAAAACTAATAACCTCATGCATATCAAAACTAGCCCTAAGTGGAGATATCCACCCCAACCCTGGCCCTACCGTCTCCAACCCCAATCCTCATAATCAGACTAGAAACCACAACTTCTCCCATATTACAGACAATAGAAAGCCAAATGACTTCCTTCTACTAAGCCTAAATATTAGAAGTATATCCAACAAAGTCCATGAACTCCATGCCACCATAGACTTGTACTCCCCAGATATAGTCATCCTGACAGAAACCTGGCTAAAACCTCACATTACCAGTGAGCAAATACTCCCTACAGGTTATGGCATACTAAGAGTAGACCGGCTAAACAAGAAAGGAGGCAGTGTAGCTATAATATTTAAACAGCATCTAAACATCCAGATCTTAAAATCATCAGCTCCACAAATAGGCAGTGAAGAAATAATATATACCAACCTCAAAATAAACCAAAACAAAACCGTCAACATAATTGGATGCTACTTCCCACCTGGCCAAAACATCCCTCCACTAGAAAACCTCCTCAGCTGGTCTACCCACCATCTCCCCCAAGAAACTATAATTTTAGGTGATTTCAATATTGACTGGCAATCCTGTTCTGGCAACCATCCAACCCATCATGTAAACCTTCATGGCTTCACCCAACTAGTCCAGTCGCCAACCAGGATAAATAAAAACTCCAGCGAGCACACTACCCTGGATTGGATACTAGTCAGTAAGAGTCCCCAGTCATATATAACATGCTGCTTATCAGATAGCCTCAGTGATCACTCCCCAACATTCCTACTGAAAAAATACCTATACCAAGCTAAACCTGTCGTCTACTGTCAGATACGTAAAAAAATAAACTTTAACCCACTCACATTCACCTCATCCCTCAAAGAATGTAACTGGCATCCTCTAAAGTACCTCACTCTTGATGAAGCAGTTGCATTTTTTAATACTAGCTTCCTGAGCATCCTTAATTACCATGCCCCCATAAGACTTTCCAGAATCAAAGCACAACCCTCCCCATGGCTACAGAAAACCACTAAGTCAGAAATGAAAAACAGGGATAAAGCCTGGGAGCACTGGCGCAAAACCAAGACCCCCTCAACTAGACAGAAATTCCTAGAACTACGCAATAGAGTCAAAAAGCTAATAAAACAGGACAAATTCCAATACTACCAGTCTGCCCTAGACTCCTCCAAACACAGCCCCAAACAATTCTGGTCCTCCAAAAACTCCATCCTCCACCTAGGTAAAGTTAGTACCCCTCCTACTAACATCCCTCACTCCTCAGAAAATATTGCTACCTCATTCAACACACACTTCCCACAAACCATACTATCACTAGCTAAACAACACAACCCCCCTCCCCTCCAACCCACACCTTCAACTACTAATCTCCCCACTGCCTTCTCTTTTTCTCCTATACCTACCTCCAACATAAAAAAATTCTTAACTAAACTTAAACCCATCAAATTAGTAGCAGGCAACCTCCCAAGTGAATACCTACAAATCGCAGCTGATGCTCTGGCCTTCCCAGTATCCATCTTGATTAACCAATCTCTGACAGAAAGTTATGTTCCCACACTGTGGAAAGTATCACATATAATTCCCCTCCACAAAGGCGGACCCTCCACAGAACTAACCAATTACCACCCCATAGCTATTCTCTCTCCACTCTCCAAAATACTAGAGAGATGCATACACTCTCAGGTCTCACACTGCCTCCTTACTAACAACCTCCTTTCCAATACTCTGCATGGTTTCTGACCAAACCATAGCACCACCATTGCCTTACTCTCCTTTACTAACACTATCCTTCAGCATAAAAACAATGGCTATCTCTCCTCTGCTACTTTCCTAGACCTATCTAAAGTATTTGACATGGTCCCACACAAACAACTTATCTCTTTCCTCAATAACCTATCCTTCTCACAATCAGTCACCAACTGGTTTCAGAGTTACCTGTCTGACTGCCAACAGTCCGTTGTATGGCAGAATGACATATCTCCCCAACTACCTGTCTCCATAGGGGTTCCCTAAGGATCCATCCTTGGACCCCTACTCTTCCCTGTTTTCACAAATAATCTAGCCTCTGCCACCACACATGGCACACTCATACAATACACAGATGACTTGACCATCATCTGCTCAGCCCAGTCCCTATCCAAACTGCAAAAAGTCACACAGGAAGCCTTTTCCTCTGTTGAAACTTGGTTATCCGATGCCCAATTAATACTCAACCCAAACAAAACTAAACTACTCATCTTCCAACCCACCAAACATCCTCAAAACAACTCTCACTTTAACATCACAGCAAAAGACAACACCACTATATACCCAACTGAACACATTAAATTGCTAGGAGTGGAAATAGACAGTAAACTAAAATTTGACATTCACATATCCATGACCATAAAAAAAGTCCACAAAAAACTAGGAGAGTTATACAGAAATAAGCATCTTCTCACCAAAGCAGCAAAGATTTCAATAGCAAATTCCCACCTTATCTCCACCCTACTTTATGCCTCTCCAATATATACCATCTTAAGGCAATGCGATCTAAACAAGCTTTGCTACAACAAAATCGCCAAATTCGCCACAGGGGCATCCTACCGTAGACACCACTGTCTCTCACTTGCTGAACTGGGCTGGCTTGAACTCCCTCACCTCCTTCAATGGTATCAACTCTCACTTGCCCACAAGCTAGTAAACCATCCACTAAATGTCCCATCCCTCCAGAATCTACTCCAACCCTATCACACCACCAGACCACTAAGATCCAGCAACAAAAATCACTTGCAGATCACTAAAGCCAATAACTCTGCTGGTGAAGCACTATTCTCTTGCACCATAGCCAAATTATGGAACTTCCTCCCACCCACAATTACCTCCATACCATCATGCACCCACTTCAAAACTTTACTAAAAGCACACCTAAAAACATGCTGGCTATGCCCTTGCAACTCCCACTCTAATATCACCCACCCCATCCAACCACTACCTTTCTTTCCACTCCACTAACTACCTTGATTATAGCAAGCTCAGATGCTCATAAGCCTAGTACTTATACAGCAGGAACTTCTTATTTTAACATTTGTTAATGTCTGTTATGTACTTCACAGATAAAGATTCTAGTTGTCTACTGATGTACTATATTCTTCATCTGTAAATATGTTGTAAGTAATTACTATGTAAATTGTTAATCGCTATGTAATCCAATGTAACTACTGTCTGTTTATTTTAACTGTGGAGCTTTTCTCCCCGGGCCTCCACTGAAAATAGGCCTACGTCCAGTCGGACACTCCCGGTCAACAAATATAAATAAATAAATAAATAAATAAATAAATAACTTATCCTTGGAGTGTAGAGTTCTATTAGGAGATTATGGTTTTATAACATTTAGTAAGGCTTAGAAATGCTGTGGTTTATATATAATATTGTGAACTACCACTAGTTGGGTGTAAGACAAGTAATGTGACAGTTCCATTCAATGAAGCTGTCTCAGGTCCAGGCAGTGATGTGATCTAGCTTTGTGACTGGCAGCAAATCTTCCAGTTTTATTATAATATTATCCTAGTCCGGTTTAGAGTGAAACTGATAAGTTTGTGAAAATTGAAACTGCATATAAAAGTGTGGGAAGGATGTAAGCAGAGAGAATTGTGATTTTTTTTTTGGCATTGTCTGTTAGGCAGTGACCGTTTTTTGTATTTATTTTTTTGATAGCTTGACTGTTTAAGTGGAGATAAAATTTTAGATTTTCATCTCTGATGACTCCTAATAACTTTGTGTGAGTAACTATTTCAATCCTTGGATTATTGATTAAGATAATAGTAAAAGTTGCTTTTTTAGTCAGAATGTTCTAGGAATAAAAAAAACTTATTTTATTTATAAACCAAAGAAGGACCAGGAGTAGGCTGCAGGTTCCAGTATAAAGATTATTTATTGTAGAACAAACCACAGAATAAAAAACATAAGCGCTTTCGTAGGTGTGTACCCCACTTCATCAGATGTGATTATATTACATCCTAACCTTCATTTTATACTCTAAAAGCACTAGTCACATGTTGCTGAATAGTGACATAGTCTAAATATTTAAAACCATACATACATTTATAGTCAAAAAATATATATGTATGATATAAATGCTCTCTTATTAAAATAACAGCAATATACTTAAAATAATTTCATATAAAGAAATTCATATATAAAAAACTGACAATTCCATTCAAATAAATACAGGGAAATATATACACAAAAAAATCATCTAAAGAGGGGAATAAATCTTCTGATGAGTGTGCACCCCATGTCTCATCCTTTTTATTCAGCCATTCTGAATAATATGTCTACAGAGACTGCATATACTATGCTGACAACGTCATACTGATCATTTCTCACTACTTTTTTAAAGCTATGAGCCCTTATTACAATTGGGGAAAAAAGTACCTTTGGCATTCTAAATATTTGTGTTAGACTCACAGAGTAGCCATCTTTTGTTTTACAGACTGTGTGAACTGTGATTATATATTCATCATTAAGAAATACTTATTTTAAAAGTTTTCTTCAAAATATTCTCTCCACTGTCTGTCTTAATATCCTGCGGTATTTTTATATATTATTACAGACTTGTGCACTATTCATGAAAAAAAATTACAGATGGAAACGAAACATGATCCAAGGTCTGAATTCTTTGTGTCAGGCAGAGTTTTCTGCACTCAGAGTGTTATTATATCCGGTATGGCATTAGTGCAGTAGGTAGCCATGAATATTATTTCAAGAATCCCAAATGTATTGTTTCTATTAATACTTGCCAGTGTTTGAAGCACCATATAAAATACTGCAGACCTCTCGAGTATAATTAAACAATGACATTTTTTTCCATCAGATGCTATTTATTGAACCCAGAAAAATATTTTTATAAGATCACAGTGCTGTGCATAGTAATTGCCTAGGAAAGTCTGAAAACACCCAAGCATGTAATTAATTCAAAATCACTGGGGAGATGTCATGAATGTGAGGGACAGATGTAAACCAGTTCTAATGAGGACTATGAGAATGCAGGCTGTTGGTTAACTTGGACCAACTGAATACAGAAAAAAATAAAACCTAAATAAAGCTGTTCAGCAATTAACCTACTGTTATCACGGCATCCCATCTGTAGAATGGATTGACACCTATAATACACAGGGCTGTCTGGTTGTCTGCAGGACTGCTTGTTAAAATTTTCATCCATAAGAATGAAAAGCCAAAACAAACGTAACTGCAGCAGTTGCTATCTTAGCCAAAATTGCTAAAGTAATCTGTAATATAAAACTACCACTGATGTGCGCCATAACATTTCTAGTGATGTATTTCAGTCATGAGCTGGTTACTGCTAACAAAAGCAGTGTGTGATTGAAAGCGGAAAAGGCTATAGAAAAAAATAGAATCAGGCAAAAAGAATCGAAGCTGGAAAGAAAAAAACAAGGTCATTGAGGAACATTTGACCTTACAAACGATCTTTGTGTGCCCTGTTTGCATGATTCGTATTTTGGTGATACAGGCTGATAGGGTTACATACCATGCAATTTAACAGGTATTGACCAATGTGCCAAAACCAGTCTTCAGTGTACAGACTTGTAGCTGATGGACTTCTAGACCTCTAGACAGCTGTAACCTGATGAGCTATAATTTTACTTTCCTGCTGGATATTTAATAGTAGCACCTGACCAGAGCATGGCTCAAGCTAAAAGCCGGGTTTCCTTCCCACACAAAGTATTCCATTGTTGAGACATGACACTATGGAAGCTAAACAGCTGTTTCTATTTTAGGTTTAATTCCTGTCTGCCAGGGTCAGAGGGGAAACCTGAAAGAATATCTTACAGTTTTAAAACAATTGACTATGAGCAATAGACAAAACATTCTAAAAAAAGTTGTGAACACTGAAATCAAAGATTGTTTTCCAAGGAAAGTCCTACTGTGTGCAGCTATATATCCATTTACAGAAAGTTTTCCCATTTTCTTATACGTATATGTAATATATCAAAGTGCTATCAGCCATGTAAGCAATTTAGCACAGCATTTCAATCATATTGTATAAGCTACTGGTTCCTCACAAGGATAGAATATTTGTTTTATTTATTATTAAAATGATACTGGACTGATAAAAGACTTGCATCATAGATGAAAGGCACGTTATTTTCATTGTAGACATGGAAGTAATCTGATCCAGCAAAATGACAATAACTGCTTTCAACTGAAAAAAAAATAGTTGGCTGGAGCTTGACTTGCTGTAGCAGTTTACTGTGCATATTGTGGAAAAATCTAGCTCTTAGTGAAACAGATGAATAAGTAAACAAAATTATGATACATATTAAAATTTAAGAACACTACTGAATGGAGAAGACTGTTTGCTCTGCTATCTCTACATATATTAAAGTGTTAAACCAGAGATCTGAGTGTTAGGACTTATTAGTGTGAATTGCATCATAGAAGCCATGGCATGTCAAGATGAATGCATGAAAAACTAAGCAATTCAAGTAAAATTATAAAAGAACAGAAAACTAACAGACTGTAAAGCATGAAGGGAAGCAGTAATGAGGTTTAACATTTAGCACCAAGCAAATAATGTTGGCCTCCTCTTATCAGATTAAGATGTCTGCTTATTTCTTAACTGATTGAGTAACAAAATCCCCACAATAAACAATATTAACCTTAAAATTTAGAAAACATTTGCTCAGTACTTAGACATATATGTGAAAACGTAGAGGCATGGATGAGGATGGTCTGGTTTGTAAACATAAGTTAATGTTTTCCAGAGATCTAAAAATATACTAGTTTGCCTGCTACTGGTGTTCCCTTTCTTTTATTCTTACAAATTCAGTAGCAACATAAAAGCTAAAGCAAGGAAGAAAAGATGGGACAAAACTTAATTGTACAGGTTTGCTCAATCATCTAGGAATGCTTTTAGATGGAAATGCCAACACTAGACCTTTTCTATCAAGTATGGTTGGCTGTTTGCTACAAGAGTGTCACCATTTTTCTTTAAACATCTTATAGAGCTCCCTTTACCTCCTTACTGGGAACCTGGAAATGTGCTGCTCTGGTCTGTTCTCCCTAATTCTCAAGCATGGCTTCCTTACATATACCTTCACTGGCTGCAGATGAACTGTACATCCCTTGTCGCATATAACTGAATCTGTCACTGTGCATTTATATTCCCTAACATGCTGCTCACCACTGGGATTTCTGCTGCATGGTGGAATGACTTAAATAAGGTTGTGCTATGAATCTCCAACTGCTACAATGCCAACAATCAAAAATTTGAAAAAATAATGTTCAAAACACAGAAGGGCAAAAAATGAACTCTGTGCATTTTTTGCAGGGGAGCAAGTCCCTCTGCATCCTCCAGACTTATATATACCAACTCCATGATTGTACCAACTGGAAGGGAGAAATCACCACTGTCAGTGCACACTTGAAATCACACTATCTATGATTTTCTATGGAAAATAGTATTCAACATCATGATTTTTTTTTTTGGTGTCAGTGGTGCATCTTCACTTTATGATCTTGAGGCCAGGTTATATTTTCTGAACTGATTATTGAGTTAGACCGTGTGCACTTCCTTTCTTTCTTTGATGTTAACCTGATCTTTTCTGCCACCATTCCTAAAATATTTGGTTGGCATGGTAGAATAGTATCTACGCTGACTTCACAAATGGCTTTACATTTTCTAATGGTAGACTTGAGATTTTTGCTAACATGCTTCAGTACTTATTTGGTGATTTATTATATAGATTTGATTATTTTCTTCTTTTTATTATACACTTTATTAATAAGAGAATTCAATCATAAGGATTTATTTTTAAACATCCCACTATATTTAGGGCACATAGGAAATGACTTATCAGTGCAACTATTTAGATGTAAGTAGAAACCACAGCTGAAAGCAGCAGCTTTGGCAATGGGGTCAACAGAAGAAAGGCTACTTTGGAATATTCCTGTGAAGTTATGAGCTGTAATTAGGTTTACCATGGAACAATACCTAATGACAAGGGTATTTGTAGGGGAATACCACCAGGAATAAGGAAATAAAGGGTGGGGTGTAAGAAGGAACTATGTGAGGACAAGGGCAACAAACTGGACCTCTAGTGGGATGATTACTAGAAAGCAGTTGGTATAGCTGTCATTGGTGATAGAAGCTTGTCAAATGTTTGTTGGGTAGTTAAAGAAACTATGGCTAGGAATGTTGGGACCAATGCATTAAGGTAGTTGTAATAGTTGCTAGTAATGATGTGCTAGTTAGTCCTGGACTTCCAGGAGATCTAGGTTACAATCATAGTGGATTTGTTTTGAAATATTGGGGCCTGATAATTACAAATACTTTCACATAATTGCCAGTGAGCCTGAAGGCATGATAGGCTCTAAACCTAGAAACAGAAGGAATGCTCACACTGCAGTGAGACTGGGTTTCTGTAATTACACTAGAAGGTCTCAAGTTCAGGCATCTTTTTGTTAAGACCCTTGACAGTAGGTAGAGGCACCTTAATAAGATCCAAATTTAAATTTGCTATTTTGGAATGTCCATGAGACAGGACCTACCTTGGACAGGCAATATGGAAGCAGTAAAAGCTTTGGCCAGTATGGAAAGGTGCTGGTGTAAAAGGTATAGGCTATCTTAGGCTAAGCAGGATGACTGGTCAGCCATTTCATCTCATGCTGATATACCAGACCACCCTTAAATAACATCATTATTCAGCCAATTATCTTATCTCTGAACTTTGGTATCATTCTCCCAGATCAATAATAACAATTTGTCTTTTTTATTATCCTTTTCAGTTAATTACAACAAAATATGGTGGGACTATTCATCCTAATGCATAACATAAGTTGCCTGAACAATTACCCACCTCTTCTCTTGCTGTTGAAAATGAAATGCAGTATTAAAAACGCAGTACTTCAGTATAGTTGAGAAACTACAATGTTAATGAAAATGGAGGATCTAGAAAAGGTGGCAGATTCCACCTGTTCAGTACTAGACGTTTAGTAGCTATGGACACTGGGAAGAAGTTTGTTCTTGTTACAGTATCATTGATTTGAATTTCAACATTAGGGGTTAAATTCATGAGCATTATCTATTTGCCATCTCATCTGCCTGAATCCTTATTTACAATGCTGAGACAGATAATGCTTAGTCTTGAAATGCCAAAAATACAGGAGAAAAGCTAATATCAGACATTGCTTTTCTGATTCAAACTTGTTTTTTTGCATGGGGGCTAGACACCAATTGCTTCCAATGTGAAGGCAATCTACCCACATCCCCCAAACGTGTATATACCAACTCTGGTATTGCTTTCCCTCAGAAAAAAAGGGAATATTCATAGAAACAGCACTCCCAGACTTAGTATATGTATGCCTCAATTTTGGTCATACAGTCTCCACAAACCAAGACTCTGCACTGCGTGTCTTGGCGTTTGAAATGGTTACCCAACTCTCATATATATATATATATATATATATATATATATATATATACACACACACACACACACACACACACACACACACACACACACACACACACACACAGAGTGGTAGAGATCGGGATAAAGGTGAAGAATAAGTGTAGTACAAAGAAAGTATATTGTTTACTTACTGAACTTTCAAATCTGCTACTCATTCAGGACTCAGTAACATTACCTTAGTTCTATTTATGATTTTTATGTTTTATATATATATATATATATATATATATATATATATATATATATATATATATATATATTTATATTTATATTTGTTAATGGAAAAAAATGCCAGAACAGATGAGGTATCGTTAAGTAATAAGTCATCTTTATATGATGTAAGAACACCAAAATGCAAGCACAACACCTGAGGGTAAAGGTTCCTGTGGTTGTACCGATATAATAAACAACTCCACACAGTAAAAATAAATAAAACATCCACAGGAAACATGCAAACGGTTAACAGCAAAGAAATAAAAATGCGGACTATAAAACCAGTCCAATTTTAATAACAGAAGTTAGCGCTTTCACCTTTCGGCTTCATCAGACAAAATTTAAAAAACAAAGTATCATTTAAATAAACACTCCTTGCATTCTATTGGTGAATAGACATATGACTTCATATAAACAAATATATAAATAAATTAAATATAAAATACATATTTAAAATGCTGATTTAAACAACAACAATAAATGATCAATTTGCACACTGAAAGCATATATTATGAAAAATATATGAATAAAACATAAAAACGTAAATATCTAAACTAACTCCTAATCAACACTAATAGTTATAGAACACACTACGGGAATGAATATTGCAAATTAATACCTTATTTAATTTCTATAACTTAACCATCAACAAGGGGCTTAAACAGGAAAATAAACAAATAAACAGTGTCTCAAACAGACACTGTAACCCTTCGTTTCCGTAGTACAGGTTTTAATGAAGCTCTATCATTCAACCCAGGCTCTCTATCTGCTGAGCATCTAATAATCCATCTGAGTTATAGAAATTAAATAAGGTATTAATTTGCAATATTCATTCACGTAGTGTGTTCTATAACTATTAGTGTTCATTAGGAGTTAGTTTAGATATTTACGTTTTTATGTTTTATTCATATATTTTTCATAATATATGCTTTCAGTGTGCAAATTTCACTAAACACCTACCATCCATTTGTACCTCTGCCACATAGGCAGTTTATCTGTCCCTTCTCACCCAAGCTTCCAGCATCTGCCATCATTTACAACCCTCTCCTTCTTAAGCCAAAGTGGCACATCAGATCTCCTATGCAGTCAGGTGCATAGCTAGGGTGGAGCAAAGGGGCAGTCACCACAGATGCAAGGTGTTAGAAAGTGGGATTGGCAGTTGCCAAAAGGGCTTTATTCCAGTACCAGCATTGAGAAATTAAATTCAAATAATCCTGTGTTACATTTGTAGCAAGAAATTTGCTACAGTTTAAAGGAGAAAAGTTGTTTTTGTTTTGTTTTCTTTTTTTTTTAACCCTCAAGTGAGACTGAGGGCCTTACTTTTGTCCTCAAGTTAGAAAGAGGACTTCTTTTGCTTCTTTACTTAGAGTTGATTGGCACTAAATTGGGGAATGGCACTTTGCTTTAGATAAATTAGCTATGTCTTTGTATGTAATGTCCTCATATGTCAGCCCTACTGACCTCATTCCATTACACATTTTGATATTTCCTTCAACACTCTATCTGAATGGAGCTTTAATGTTTTGATAATCTCACATAGCTGTGTTTCAAGTTATTGAAATTGTCAGGTTAATTAATGAGTATACATTTCTATTATTTGCTACATTTTCACTAGAAACAGGACATAGAAGAGGAAAATGTAAAAAATATCTTTTTTTTTCTCTCATTATTCCCCTCCTATGAGGGAAAGAGTGGTAAATTACAATGCTGACAGTATAAATGGTCAATTATGATTTTCTATGTGGGGGATTTTGTTATTATCAGTTAGTAAATTTTATTTCATTACTTGATGAAAAAAAATGTTCAAGATTACTCAGCTTTAAAGTAAATAATTAAGTACATTTTGATTTCTTAAACAATAAAAAGAAGTTATGTTCTTACCAAAACATTCCATCTGTGTTGTAGATCTTCATTCATTCCTTACTGATAGGACTTTGGTTACGTCCTCGGAACCGACTCGGCCAATACACAAGCTCACGCCAGCCAAAAAAACTCTCGAGCTAAGTCCTACCCATAGTGCCCCTCTCCTTTTTTCTTCAGCTTGAGTTCACCTGCCAGGAATAGAGACAGTGGAGGTCCTAACTGAGCAGATGCCCCATCAGGCAGTCAGGACCAAAACGATCCCCCAGGAGTCCTTGGGCAGGTGGTAGGATGGCAGGATGTAAGGAATGAATGAAGATCTACAACACAGATGGACCGTTATGGTAAGAACATAACTTCTTTATCTGGTGTTGTAAATCTTCATTCATTCCTTACTGATGGGACCAAGTCCCCAGCTACTTTATGTCCTTGGAGGCCCTATGGAAGGATATTCCTGAGCACCACTGAACCAAAAGATGCTCTTCCCCTGGAGGCCATATCCAATTTGTAATGTGTGATAAAGGTATGGGGGGGTTGCCCAAGTGGCTGCTGCATAGATGTCATCCATAGAGGCTCTGGAATGAAATGCCACTGAAGTGGACACTGACCTGATGGAGTGAGCCTTGATTCTAGTAGGTAAAGTTAATTTGTTCTGTTGGCAGACAAAGATAATGAAATCTCTTAGCCATTTTGACAAGGTGGCTTTGGAAACAGCTTTGCCCAATTTGGGGTCTGAAAAGGCTATGAACAGCTGGTCTGACTTTCTGAAATATTTAGTTCTAAGTAAAAATGTAGTTGTCTATGTACATCCAACAGGTGTAAGTGGTACTCAAGTTTGTTAGAAAATTTTGGGAAAAGGACTGGTAAATCAATGGACTGGTTGAGACTTGAATTCAAGATAACTTTGGGCAAAAAGGAAGGGTTAGTCCAAAGTGATACTCTCTCATTATGAAAAATTAAATAAGGGCGATTAACACATAAAGCTTGTAACTCTGATATCCTCTTGGCTGAGGTGATGGCTATGAGTAATAAGGTTTTCCAGGATACAAACTTCAAATCACATGTGGCAGAAGATTCAAAGGGTGAACCGGTTAAAATTCGTAAGACCAAAGTCAAATTCCAAGGTTCAGTAGGATTTTTAATAGGTGGTCTCTGGTGCAGGATTCCTTTCATGAAGGTTTTCCAAAGACGGTGGGACATCAAAGAAGAATCATTAAAGCCATCATGAAAATAAGTGAACAGTAATAGTAGAGGCTGAAGCTCCTGAATGGAGTAGAGTCAACAGGTATTATAAGACCTTATGGACCGGGATTGAGAATGGGTCTAGTCCTTGTTCTTTAGTGCAGATTACAAATTTGACCCATTTGCTGTGATAGTTTCCTGGTGGAGGGATTATGAAAAACCAGAAGAATCGTTCGCACTGGGGAAGATAGATTCATCTGCCTACAATCAGTAGAAGTGGACATACCAAGCAGTCAGCTGGAGACTGTGAAGGGTCAGATGGACCAACCCCTGCGGGTGAGATAGGACCCCCAGGGTTGGATCCAGGGTCCATGGATGGGGAACCAAACTTGATGGGCCATTAGGGTGCAATGAGGATTACCTTGCTTTTCAGCCATTGCGCTTTCTTCAAAAACTGTGGAATGAGGGGAATAAGGGGAAAGGCATACAGAAGACCCAGGGGCCAATCATGTATCACAGTATCTCTTGGGGACTCCCCCTGGGGGGGGGATCAGGGCAAAGAAGCTGCTGCATTTGTGGCTGAAGGAGGAAACAAAGAGGTTGCAGGAAGGCCGGCCCCAACAATGAAAAATGTGTTGCTAATTCGGAGTTGATAGAACACTCATGAGACATCAAAATGTTTTTGCTCAGTTTGTCTGCAATCAGATTGGAGTTTCCAGGAATGTGCATTGCTAAGAGAAAGTGTTTGGAAGCTATCGCCCATTGCCACACTCTCAGGGCTTCCCTGCATAATGGATAGGATCTAGTTTCTCCTTGACGTACCAGACTACTGACATATTATCTGATTGGACAGCAACTGCCCCCACTAGAAGGGTTGTCTGGAATGCTTGCAATGCCAGCAGCACCACCCTCAGTTCTAAGACATTGACATGCAGTTTGGCCTCTATGGGGGACCAAGTGCCTTGGATGGTCTTTCCCTGAAAATGCCCCCCCCCACCCCATCAGGGAAGTGTCTGTGATCACTGTGGCCTTGGGTTGAGGGAGGTAAAAGGGACGACTTCATAACTCCTCTGGATTCATCCACCGATTCCAATCTTGCTTGCATCGTTTTTTTATGGGTAAGACATCAGGTGTGTTAAAGGGGACCACTGAGATGCTAGGAGTCATTGGAGTAACCTCATATGGAATCTTGCTAGTGGAACCAACGTGATTGTAGTCACCATTGAGCCCAGGAATTGTAGAACCGTGAGCTGGGAAAGGATTTTGAAAGAGTATTATCTGAAGTTGAGAACTCAATCTTAGTAGCCTCTGATGAGGTAAGGCAACACTGCAGGAGATTGTGTCGAATGTTGCCCAAATAAACTCTAAGCTTTGAGTCGGTACCAGTTTTGACTTTTCTGTGTTTATTGAGATCCCTAGCTTTTCTGCCAGATTTTGAGTGTACAATATGGCTTGAAGCAGAAGAGCCCTGGTTGGAGCGTTTAGGAGCCAATTGTCTAGATATGGAAAGATGCTGAATTCTTCTAGTCTCACGTGAGCTACTACTATTGCCATGCATTTGGTGAACACTTCTTCTGGATCGTTTGTTCATTTTTATGTGATAATACTAATTCTGGAGATCTATAGAGCACATTCAGTCATCCTTCTCCAGAAATAGAAGAATGGACTGAACTGTGACCATCCAGAATTTTACTTGTCTGATGAACTTGTTCAGTACACTGAGATCCAAAATTGATCTCCAGTCCCCTGTCTTTTTTGGCACTAAAAGAAACCTTGAGTAAAATCTGGATCCTATTTGGTCTGGTGAGACTGGTTGGATGACTCTTTTTCTTAGAAGTTTTAGGGCTTCTAGTGTTGCTGTATATCTGAGTGGGTGGGACATCAGGGATTCACTTTAGAGGCCTGGGGTAAAATCCGAAAGGGATATGGTAACCTCTGGTCATTATCCAATGCACCTATGAATCTAATGTTATCAATTGCCAGGCTAAGTGGTGCATAGAGAAACGGCCATGACTGCTTCCAGAGGTAAGCAATCGGGCTGCTCCTCAGGAACTCTGATAGGGCTGACCAGAGAAAGAATCTCTGGAGCCCTGGTTAGGGGTGTCTTCCAGATGAGTTCCCCCCTCTGCCCCTGAGGGATTGCTCGGCACGTGTGTCACAGAAAGGCACTTGGGATTTTTTTAACCATGTCTTTCCGCCCCTCTGATTCCTTGAGTAGGATCATTGAGGGGTGGAAAAACATATGCCCACAGCAGATCGGGTTGTTCCATCCTTCTCACACCTTGCTAACATGTTCTTAACTTTTGGGCCAAACAAGGAACACTCATCAACAGGAGCATTGATGAAGGAAGACTTGAAGGGGTCCGCAAAATCACATAAGCGCATCCAGGCATGACACCTCATGACAATGCCTGAAGTGGCTGCTCTGGCTGCCCCCTTGGTTGTATGAGCTATCAACTGCATGGAGGAGTTAGAAATGAACTGTACGGTGGCAAGCTGAGAGGAGACTTTATCTTGCACCTCTTCAGGTAATACCCCTGCCAAAGTACCTGAAAGTTCTGTAATCAGGTCCCTTTGGAGACGTGTAAAATGTGCCATGTAATTCAGTGACTACAAGGTGAAGGTCACTGAAGCATAAGTCCACTTCCCTAATCTGTCTTTCATCCGGGATTCCCTGTTTGGAGGATGGACAGTCAAACTTTCTTCCACAAGTTCTTTCTTAGTGGCCACCGCCACAACCATGGAATCTACTGCCAAACCTCTGGACTAGTGAGGGTAGTCTTCTGGTTGAGAGAGAATTTTATTAGGCCTGCAGGGAATTGGCTCAATGTTATCAGGGGCCTTCCAGGCACACTGCACGATGAGCTTAATCAGCTCATCTACAGGTGGGGTCACCCAGGAACTAGAGAGTCAAGCACGGAAGGCTTGCAAGAATACAAATTCCTCAATAGAAGGGTTGATGTGCTTCCAGTCACCCCTCTGTTTCAGGATTTCTAGGATGTGTCTGAATGAGACATCTTCACGGGGTGACCATGGGGACCCTTCTCCCTCATCAAAATCTGTATCTTTGGTGACAGATTCATCTGGGGAATCCAAGTGCTTCCTCTTTCATGTTCTCTTTTGGGGTGGCTCCTCAGTGGGATCTTCTAAGGAGAACTCCAAAGAGCAGGTGCCCTGGAGCAGGGTTTCTTGCTGCTCCCATGCTTGAAGTCCCTGCATATTGGACTGTGTCAACTGCATGCCAGAGGAAAGGGAAAGATCAGGTTCTGACACTGGAGGCACCAACTGCATGCTTGCAGAAGCAAGACCCCTCTCCATCACCTGGAAGGCAGACTCACCCTCGGAAATGGGGTCACACCCCACTCCAATGAGCCCACTTCCAGGATAGGAGCCCCAAGAGGACTAGGAGCTGCCAAAACAACCAGAACCATAGACGGTGCCATAGAAAAAATTGGCACCAAACTAGGGGTCAAGATGCCAACAGACCTGTCATGGTCCCAAGGGTGGATTGGCTCTGAATGGTGTGAAGTCCAGAGAGTAGGCTCTGGAACCGTGGAGGGTAACATCACAGGAACTGAAGATGTAGGCACCAGGATAGACATTGTAACTGAGGGCTCCAAAGCCTGAGAAGAGGTTGAAGGAGGATATGTCAGAGTCTGTGCAGGAAAACCTTTGGCTCCAGGTGGGAGGGAGGTCTTGGTAGGAACTGGAATCCTTCTGGCTGCTAAGAGCTGATCAACAAGCCTCACTACGTCCATTTCGGAAAGACTCCTGGTGCAACATGTAGATACTCTGGAAAGAGAATCAGGTCTGTCGAGAAAAGGACTATATTTTTGTCCAAAAAAAGGGTCTATTGTAGGTGAGTATTTGGTCCTGGGCAAAATTAAATTTTTCGGTACTGAGGAGGATGGAGCCATGAAAGAAATAATTGTCGGTGCTGAAATTGTGTCTGGTACCAAAGTCACTATCGGTATCAAAGCAGGTATCAAAGTTGTCAGTTCTGTCGTAGGTATTACCAACTTCGGCACCATAGAGTGAGTTATAGGATCTGGTGCCGTAACAGTCGGAGCAGACATTTTTGTAAATTTTGGAAATTTTGGTGTAGGTTCAGATACTGTCTGAGAAGATTTGCTTTCCTTGGAACTTGGAGAAGTTGGAACCGAATGGCTTCTCTTTTTCTTCTTTTGTCTGGCAGGTATTGAGATGTCCACCTCAGAAAGGGCCTCTGAAAAGGGAGATTTCAATAATCCCTTTAGCATTCATTTATTTTGCTGCTCTGCCAAAGTGCAAGAGTAAAACTTTTACAAATGTCGCACAGTGGTTGCATCTGGAGGTGAGGAACTCCGAGGCAGTAGACACATAAAAGATGCCATTCAGAGTCAGGCAGCTTTCATTCACATTTGTCACTCTGCTTGAACCCGGCAGTTTCCTTCTTGCCAGACATCGTATCATGATTCTGGCTAACCAGACAGAAAAGTATAAAAATGCAGTCACAGCGTCTTGCTACAGAACAAGTTATTCTAAAGATCGATACACATACACACAGAAGGAAAGGAATTATTATTATTATTATTTTTTTTAAGAAAGACAGAAAGGGGAAATACCAACAATGGTAAAATCAATGACCGCAAGGGTAAGGGAGGGGCCTGTACCAACAATGGTACTAACAATAACAAAAGGTACGAAAAAAGGAAGAAACTCACACACACACACAAAGTACAACAGTAAAGAGGGCTATTAATCGCTAAAGAGGAGAGCTAGAAAAGCAAGAAAAGTATATATATTGTGATCTGCACTCTTGTGGGAGAAGAGGCTGGATTTTGCCCTTCTGAGCTGGGAATTTCTGGTCACAGGCTTATTCTGCCTGCTTATTTGAACTGTTTCTTTATGAAATTGGTGTGCCTTGTTGCTGTAGCATAGACCAGATTTAGGCCTGCTGAATCTAGCTTTGTTTATATAACTTGAGCACTGATCCAGGCCATCTTTTTTTGGAGAAGGTTCCCCTGCACCCTAGTAGCAGGAGTGTGCAGTTAGAAATAGTCTGATTGAAGACTGCTGGAATAGGGCTCAGTTTTGAGCTTTTTTTCTGGTTAATTGGGTAACTTGTTTAAATCAGTTTGTTCGTTTTCTATTGTTTTATATATATATATATATATATATATATATATATATATATATATATATATATATATATATATATATATATATATATTGCACTTTATTCATCTGCTTTTACTGTATTTGTGTTTCTTCCTACTTTATTACTAGGGACATTGACTACAACTCTGATCTGTGATATATAACAATAAGTATCCTTTTCTGTGCATTTAAAGTGTTTTTTTTGAGTGTGTCTGCTTTATTTTCTGAAAAAAAAAAAAAATATATATATATATATATATATATATATATATATATATATATATATATATATATATATATATATATATATACTTGTTTCCCCCCTTTCTAAGCTAGTATAGTCCAGTTTTCAGGTTAGTGCTGAATTCAGGGCTGTGTTACAAATCTCTGTGTTTGCCCATACCTTACTTGGATAGAAGGAAGTTTCTCTGTTCACCTGTTAGAGAGGGGAGCTTTGAGCAGCCTATCTGTCCCTGAAGGAGTGGTTTCAGGCCAGAAATTAGTAGTTTATTGGCCATTTTGGGCTAATTTCTCTCTTTCATTTCCCTGCTATAAATACCATATTTGCCCAGTTTTGCACGCCGGGCAGCACCGGTTAGCTAGGATAAAACTATTCCCGGCTCCACAAAGTCTCCTCTTCAATTTTTCCCTTGGAACTAGACAAGCTTTCAACTTAAGCACTCAAGTCATTCATTTCTCAGCCCGGCACTTGCTCAAAACTTATAGCAAGCACTTATAAACCCTAGCACTAGACCCTCCTGTACTGTACAGAAGGACATGGCTCTCTATTCAACCTTACCAGCCATCCAGTACAGCAGTTCACTGTACCTATCCAGGCATGTCCAAAGGGCAGTTTCAGGTGTACTCTCCAGTCCAACTGGTGAATCTGGGCATTTTGAGGCAATGTTACAACTGCCTCATGTACACAGACAACCCCCTCCTCCTACCACCAAACATTAATACATGCGAGAGATGCAATTATACAGCCAAACTGGAGGCTAAGCTCTCTCAACCCAAGACTGAATCAGACAGTCAAGAGGAGAAGGGAAATACTTGCATCACACCACCAGTCTCACATAGACCCATTAAACCAGCACCAGCAAAAAACACACATAAATACATGAAAACATATTCGGTGGCTCTAAATAAAAATCTGCAAAACCAACAGAGACCTCCCAAGCAAACATACAAGCAACCTCCACCCCCCAAAACAAACCATGAAAATCATACTACACAAAACCAGTGTTCCATGCAATCACAGCCCTTAAGGCAAAATAACATACCCAACATACTAGTAATAGGTGACTCTATAGTCAGGCACACTGATGTCCTACTCACTAGGCTGAATAAGGAGAAGGTTATTATTAGCTGCCTGTCGGGTGCCAGGATCCGCCACATAACACAAGCACTTAGGTCACTCCAGAACAAGTACAAATATGACTCTGTCATTGTCCATGTTGGTGTGAATGACCTGAGCCGTACCTCCCTGGACTACATGAAAAGAGACATGGAAGAGCACTCTGATCATGTAGCCCAGGCCAGTATGACCCTGACCCTGAGTAGCATCCTGCCCTCACCAAGAATGATACCACTGTATAAAGAAAAAATTCTCAATTTCAACAATTGGCTAAGTTTCTGGTGTCATTCAAAGGGGATCCAGTGTCTGTCCGCTTGGGATGACATACTTGATAAGCCATGCTGCTTCGCTAGAGATGGCTTGCACCTGCCACCCTTAGGCTTTCAAATACTGGCCAAGGCTCTTGCCACCCCATTGTGCCTTTTTTAGGCAAGGCTTAAAAGACAAACCCACCGCTGTGAATAGCACAAGTAACAAAAAACTAATGGTAATTCTACTCAGAATACACGCACTCGAGGCACTCCACAGTATGGAGAAAATTGATATATGTGCAGTAACAGAAACTTGGTTTAATGCTCCAGAGAGCACCCCAGCACTACCAGGCTACAACTAATACCATACATTTCGGCCAAAGAACCCAAACCGAAATACAAAAGGCGGTGGCATATCCATATTCATCAAGGATACCCACACCTCCAGGTTAGTGGTACAGCACGATGCTTCAGAGATCATCGACGTGCACTCACAATGGGCAAAACTGCAGTTCAAATTGTTTGCTTGCTACAGATCACCCACCATGTCCCAGGACTCCCATTCCATGTTTCTGGAAACACTGGGAAACATAAAGTTCTACCAAACACCCTAATATTGGGTGATTTCAATTAACCAAACATTAACTGGGAGAACTACTCAAGTACTAACTCCCTTGCCCAACATACCCTAGAATTTATAAACTCAAATGACCTGCTTCAACTGGTCAAAACTCCCACCAGAGGTGACAACATATTGGACCTGGTCATCACCAACATGGGCGACTGGTGTTCCACACCAGAGGTCAACCCCTTGCTGGTTAGATCTGACCATAAACAAATCACTTTGGATATCCACATTCCGCCCCCACCCCTGGACAAGAAAACCACCATGAAAAACTTTTCAAAAGCAAACTTCACGTTACGTAAGACCGAGGTGGAAAGTTTCAAAGCCCCCATGATGAAGGATAACGCTGTCCAAGTTGCAAAATCCTTTACTAATGCATTCTACGGGCACCTACAAGAACGCATGGATCGTGCCATCCCAAGCAAAACCAAGACTCACTCCTCCAAGAAAAGGAAACCAGTCTGGTGGACTCCTGCCATAAACAATCTATGCAATAGAAGCAGGAAACTAGTACAGAAAAAGAGTAAAATCCCAAGAATGGAAGACATCCCTGATCAGTATCAACAAGAAACTACGATCCCTCATAAAATAATCCAAGGTGAGTTTTGAATGAAAAATTGCCAAGGACTCCAAAGATAACCGCAAGGCATTCTTTAGCTATGTCAAGAATCTAAGTGGCAATGCTCAGATCTGCATGGAGTTAGTGCAGAATGGCACAAAATACACTGAACCGACCGATATCACCAACATCCTGGCAGACAGGTTCAGCACAAACTTCACCCCCCTCTCACCCCCAAAAGGGCCCATAACCATACCAGAAGAATGTAGAGTTCCTGAAATCACAGAAACTCAGGTTAAAACAGCCCTCTCTAAAGCCAAAAACGCAGCATCAATGGGACTGGACACTGTCCCTAATTGCGTCCTACACAAGCTCAAAGATGAACTAACCCCTCACCTAAACACCCTGTTCAAACTCAAGCCTCTCCACAGGTTACATACCCAAAGAGTGGCACACAACGGTTATTCTGCTCCACAAAGGTGGAGCCACAACAGACCCCAGGAACTATCGCCCTATAAGCCTGACTAGCTTGGTCTGCAAGGCTATGGAGCATGTCATCATGGAACTCATTAACAGAGACATTCAAAACTTCCAAACATTGGGCCCTACCCAGTTCAGCTTTGTTAAGGGCAGATCATGCCTCCTAAACCTGGTGGACTTCTTTGAGATAGTTAACAAGGCTATAGACGAGGGAAAGGTGGTACTCACAGCCTACCTAGACCTCCCTAAGGCCTTCGACACCATTCCCCATTCTGGTATTATAGACAAGCTCACCAGCCTGAAAATAAACCCCTACGTCACAAGATGGGTTGCCAACTGGCTCACAGATAGAACCCACATGGTGAGAGTTGCGGGAGCTAGGTCCGACTCTAAACCGGTTACAAGTGGTGTTCCCCAGGGCTCAGTCCTAGAACCCCTCCTGTTTAGCATATACTTCTCAGAGGTACAGGCAAGCACAGGAGGACTATGGCTGACCAAGTTCACAGACGACTGCAAACTAGGAGCTATAATTGACTCTCCGACTGACACAGACATCCTCCAAAAGGGGTCTCACTGAGACGGATACCTGGTGTCAAAATCATGGCCTCAAGCTAAATGCCAAAATGTGCATAGTCATCCCCTTTGGAAAAAACAAAGTACCCACAAACTACCACATAGGTGGTAGTCCCCTAAATACGGAAGACGTAATAAGAGATATGAGGACCCAAGTAGATTGTAATCTCACCTTTGATAATCACATTGCCAAAGTGGTTAGAAAATCCTTCTACGTGGCCCACCTAATCACAAAAGGGTTTACATCCAGATCAAAAGAGGTCATTGTGCCCCTCTACTCATCACTCATCAGACCCATCATAGAGTACAACGCCCCATTTGGGATGTACCTTACAAGACACCTGCAACAGCTGGAAAGACCACAGAAGTACCTCACTAAGAGGATCACTGGCCTCAAACAGATGCCCTATGCAGCTCGACTGAAGAAACTCCAGCTGTACTCGGTTGCATACCGCCTACTCAGAGGTTATCTCTGCCTGACATACAAGGCCATGTCCAACCCAGAATTGATGGACGTGCTCCACCTAAAGAAAACCTTATCCCCTCAAGCCACACACTCTAGGGATCTAAACCTCACCACAACAATAAATGGGATGTGCTGGAGGGATAGATTCCTGTCCCAGAGACTTCCCATGCTTTGGAACAAGATCCCAATCTACATTAGGCAGAGCTCCTCGCTAACACTCTTCAAAAGAAACCTTGATGAGTGGATGGGAAACAGAAAGTTTACCTCGGGGATCACTTCAGTGGCTCTGCTGGACAGAGGCACAGGGAACTAATCTAAGGGGGCGGCGAAAGCCAACACAGTCTGGCTAGGCTTATAAATGCCTTCGGGCAGATAGATTAGTACCTACCTATGAACATATATATATATATATATATATATATATATATATATATATATATATATATATATATATATATATATATATAAATAAATATATTGAAAGTTTCACTGCTTAGCTGAGAGCTGGCTTGGCATGTCTTCAGAAGATGTGGCAAACGAGATCTGAAGAAAGAAGGAGAGGGGTACTATGGGTAGGACTTACCTCGAGAGCTTTTTTTGGCTGGTGCGAGCTTGTGTATTGGCCTAATCGGTTCCCAAGATGAAAATGAAGTCCCATCAGTAAGGAATGAATGAAGATTTACAACATCAGATATATAATTTAAAACAGAAAAATATGTAAGTTAATGTTTAAAACAGGCTACAAGTTGACTAAAATAACTGATATATGTATGTGTGGTCCTAAAAACAAGCTGGGGACTCCTGGACTGGAAACAGCTCGGGACTCAAGGTACAGTTAGGTGCCATACAGTGATCAAGTCTGAATGTTTGCTATCAAACTTGTAAATTTATATGTAGAAAGTAAGGTGCTGTCTTAAACAAAGTAGTTACAGTATTAAGAGAGTATTCAGGAAAGTTAAACTTTTGCAGAACCAAAACAGTGTTACTGACAGAAACCTTAAAGGCATCTATTGAACAGAATACTATTATCAGTATTTGTGCTCCTACGTGACCTCTTTGTAGCAATAAAATTCCTGCTGTATTTTTTTCAGGAACAAACCAAATTGATTTATATGTACGGAAAAGGTAACAAATAATTATTTAGGAGTTTTGTGTAAATGTTGTAATCTACATTCAAGAGATCAATAAGGTGATAATTGTCTTTTAATGTTTGGACTTTCCCTGGAATTCAGAAACATTGCTTATGTAGTCACACAAAGTAGCCATTGTAGCTAACTCACACAGTCAAAGTTATACAGCGTGCCTCAAAGCTAATAACAGTGTAATAAAAGGCAATTCCCTGAAGACAATTAACTAATCGACAACTCTATTGACACAGAATAGAGGAGCATTCTGGAGTAGCAGACATGTAACCTTTTATTCCCAGCACCGTGCACATAGAGTACTTGATACCATTCCTATATGTGTGCACAATTTCTCATTGTTATTAGAACTGCTGAGAGCCCTAAAAAGGACCTCTAAGCAAAGTCCTGTTATTTATTTATTTCACATTTGTTAACCGGGATGGTCCAGCTGGGTAAGGATTTACCCTTTTTCAGTGAAGACCCATGGGGAAAAGCCCCAAACAGACATACAAATACATACAAATAGAGACAAATTAACAATATTAAAGAGCAAAACAATCTTATGGATACAATGGATAAGAAGAACATAATGTACTGAATGGAATAGTACATAGCTATATATACAAAAAATGTAGTAATAGGTTGTAACAGGAGAAACAACAATAATAAATTCAGCATATAAGCAGAAAGGAAGTTAAGGTTGTAGGTAATATAATGAAAAGTAACAAGGTATAATTAGACTAGTGGCTAGAAGAAGAAATGTGTAAGTGCAGGGGCTTCAGAATTGAAGGAAAGTAGAGTGAGAGTAAAAAATAGAGAGGGGAGTGACTGCACAAGGGACCGTAGGTCAGAAGAGGGAATGGTGCAAAAGAAGATAGTAGTAGAGGAGGGATGTAGTGAGCTATATAATTGAGAGGAAATGGTGTATAGGACAGACAGAAAGGGAAGGAGAAAGCAGAGTTATATACGGAAGGACACAAGGAAGGAAAGACTGGGATTGGGGAGAAGATAAAAATGGTATTTTTTCTGGAGCAGGTGCCAATTTTTATTTTTTAAGAAGGGTAGTGACGGAAGGATGTAAGGAGCTTGTGTAGGCAAGAAAGGGGTATAAGGATGGAAGCTGGAGCAAACAAACAAAGAGTGAATATGAGCAAAGACCAACCGAGCGAGGTTTCTGCATAATGGAGGAACAAATACAGAAAGAGGGAAGGTAATTGGTGATGGGGAAGAATGCACTACAGATGGGGTAAGAGAAGTGCAACACATAGAAGGGGAAACCATAATGGGGGATATGGGGGGGGGGGCTTTTGTTCTCTTCCATATTAACCAGTGCAGCATCCAGCCAAAGGTTAGTGCCCCCCATTACTGCCTTCTCCACTGAGTTCTGCCTCTGGCAGCATGCTGGACAGTGCCAGGCAGAGGTGCAGCTCTGCCAGTCACATAAGTATATTTTCCAAGTGTGTCACGTGAATGCCAAGCTGCTGGTTAATCGCCACCATTATCATTTCCTCCATGTCCTGACAGCTAACATAGTGAACCCACCAGTGGTGTCGCCAGAGGGTATGATAGCATCACTCCAGGGACACGCCATCACAGGTCACTATGGAACATTTCAGGTTGCCCCTGATGGATAATTTATGTCATCCTGCACAAAGGCAGCCCTTGAGGCAGATGGAGAGCCAACAGAAGAAAACAAGGCAGGCAAATGGTAGGAGGACCACTGCCACACTATAGACACACCCTTGGTTGATACTGCATAAAATAAAATCATAAATGCAGAGAAATAAAACATAAGACAAGAAACAGATATATAAAAGGGAACTGCGAAAAAGAGAGAGAGAGAAAGAAATGGAGCATTAGGGTCAGATCCATGTATGACTTACAGACATACATGTGGCTATAGAACTAAAAAAACCATTTGTTAACTATGCAGTAGTAATATGGAGCATTTGTCCATCCAGGCACACTCTAGGTAAGCTGCAATTGCAGGTAGTATGTCCAAGGGGGCATGACGAACATGGATATTACTCAGGCCCCTTATAAATATGAGGAAGTACAATGCAAGTGGCCTACTGGAAAACTCAGGCAGCCCTGAAAAGAGAGGCGGATGTCTTTACTAATATGCGTTTTATGAAATAGACAAGGAATGGCATGGTGGACATGGCCATCTGTGCAGAAGTTGCAGGCAACCTATATAGGTAATGCAGTGGCCTAATCATTTGTATCTGTTAAGATATGGTGCACAAGTACCACGATATGTGTCAGCAAGTGGTACCAAAAGTGAGTAGTAATAAATGGACCATGCCCTGAGTAAGACATGTATAAGTAGTGCTGTTCTTGGGCCTTCATATTGACATACACACTGACCATTGGAAAATGTGACTATTAATATGTTTAGGACTGGCAGAACTGTGGCAGCGCATACTGTGGGAGGGAACCAAATTCACAGATGTGGGGTAGGGCGTGGCAGTTGGCATGCTGAAAAGTCAAGCTATGTTAGGTTTATTATCATTATCATGATTGTGTGCTCACCACCACTCACAGATCAGGGAGAAAATCAGTGCATTCCCCTACATGGGCAGTGCAGGTATGCCAGAAGTGTGCCTTAGTGAGGGTAGTGGGTGTTATTAGTAAGCACAATATACTATCATGTTGGGAAATCTTTTGCTATATTTATATGTGCCTACAACTATAGCTGCAAATTGAGAATTGCTCCATAAACCATTGGAAGAGAAATTAATTAATCTCATTTTGCTTAGGGGCTGAAAAACATTAAAGAAAATGAAAATGTATATTAAACATAAGTCCTTCAATTGTCCTGGTAGTTATAATTTAAATTACAGTTAATTACACCTGTTTTACATACTTATTGTATATCTTGAGAAGCACACACTCGGACCACTTCTTCACAGAAGGTCTAAGTAGCACTTTTTGATGTTACTGTAGAAGTGCCTGCACTGTTTACCAGAGCAGATGATGCCAGTTGCAGCAGTCCCTATCCTGGCAAGGCTGTGCCAGGCATCCCCCTACAATTCACAACCTCTCCAAATGGTCCCATACAGGTGCTCACAGTAGTCTCTTTGCATTATGTACAGAACACCAGTTGTGGGGCCCTTGAATCCTCAATGCCTTTGTTGCATGTTGCTCTCAGGATGTGATGTTCAAAAACAGGCACGAACATTAAGAGACATTGTGCAGTTATATCATATATTGGTGTGTACATACATGGCAAAGCAAGTTGATGTTGGGGTGTATAGGACAAAATGATATTAATGTGTGCAGCTCTGACTGCCCACATCTTATTCCACTACTGCTCTTTAGTGCCTATGTAGGCCACAAGCAAATGTGTTATATGTCTGTGTGCCCTCTGAGGTCATTGACCAACCCAAATAGTACCACAGGATGAAAATGAAGAGAATGTGCCACGGGAAGATGTTATAGAACTTCCTATAGAATGCCCACAGGAAATGGGAAACAAAACATGTGCCCTCAGTTTAGAAGAAAATGAGCTAAGAGAAGAGTTGCTTGATTTAATAGAGATAGTCATATTAAGGTCAGTGAAAGAAATAGACTGCAGAAGGTCAATAAAACCCTAAAAGTCAGACGTTCGATAAAACAAATTAACACACTAATTAGGACTGTCCATAGAGATCCATGCAATGTAACAGAAGTAAACAGGATATATTACTTTGCAGCTAAATTAAAAACTGATAACGTTCTACCTCAAGAACACAGGGTAGTAAGGGAAAGGAAGGGGAGAAATCGAATACCATCATGGAAGTATCGAATAGAGAAAACTATAAAGGAATTAAGACAAGAAGTGTTACTGACAGAAGAGTATAGAAGAGAGAACAGATCAACAAAAATACTTAGAAAGATAGACATGATAAAAGCAATGTGCAGTATTGGAAGAGATCAGGATCTATCATGTATTATCGCAAATAACAAACTAAAAATCTCAGCACAAGTGGAAAAACTTAGAAGATACGCAGATAAATATAAAGAAAAGTACAAAATAAGTAATTTATTGATGACCCAAAAAAGTTTTATAGAGAATTGGGAAACAAAGTAAAAGAAATTGAAAGACCACCAAAAAAAGAAGAAATAGATATATTTTGGAGAAGCATTTATGAAGATCCTGTGGAACATAACAAAGATGCTAAATGGATAGAAGAAGTAAAAGAAAGAATAAGAAATTTAAAGGTACAGGATATGAAATGGGATGAAGTAACAGCCAGAGAAATTGAAACAAAGTTAAGAAAAGCCTTTAACAGGAAAACCCCAGGCCCAGATGCAGTACCTAACTTCTGGTTAAAAGTATTAACATCACTGCATGAATATTTAGCCATGAGTAAGAACTATTTATATGCACACCCCGACCAGACACCAACCTGGCTAACAACAGGAAAAACAATGCTCCTGCGAGCTACCCTTAAAATTATAGACCAATAACTTGCCTTCCGACAGTGTATAAACTGTACACTGGAAGTGATGCCGGCAGAGTTTATAGTCATTTAGAAGAAAACTCAATTATGGCAATAGAACAAAAGGACAAAAAAGAAAGTCATATGGAACAAAGGATCATGTGTTGTTAAATAAAGTTATAGTGAAGAACTGTAAAAAGGGAAGAATCTAAGTATGGCATGGATTGACTACAAAAAAGCATTTGATATTATCCCACATTTATGGATAAAAGAGTGCTTAAAAATGTATAAGATACACCCTACACTGATCAACTACATTAGAGCGACCATGAAACAGTGGCAGACCACTTTGCAGTTAAGCCATGATAAAGGACAAATTGCAGCTCCAAGAATTCATCAGTTTGGTACAAGAAAGTGGTATAAAATAACTTGAGCAAGAGGGAGTGTATAAATATGTGGGAATTCATGAAGGATCAACAATAAAACATGAACAAATGTGAATAAAACTTAGTAAGGAATATTTTAGAAGACTTAGAGCAGGATTCACGATGGCTTGCATGGAGTCTAAGAGTCGTGAAAGACTCCATGCAGCCATCGCGATCTAGGAACAGCCCAAAATCCCGTGTAAAAGATAGCTAAAACGACTCTTACATGGGCAGGGAGTGGATATGCTAATCACCCCACTTGCAGCCGAAAGGCATGCAAATGAGGTAGATTAGCGATCCACGAAGCTGAAACCAGCCCGTGTAAGAGTCATGTTAGTTGCAGAAATGTACTCAGTTGACAACTGAGTACGTTACTGCAAATAACACAACGGAGCCATGACAGCTCCAAATAAAGTGTGCAAATGTTGCAGTCAGCATGCCAATGGCCAAATATGTGGCCATTGGCATGGTAACCCGATGCAAACATGAAATAAAATATTTTTTTTATTTCGGAGATCGGCGATGTTTAAACGCAGCGCAGCCCCACGCAAACGGGCTGCGCTATATAAAACAGAAAAATAAAGGTTTGAAACCCACAAATGTGGGTTTTATGTAATGCATGGATTTGCAATGCAGGGACTAGCAGACCAAAAACAACATGGCCACCGTCTAGTGGTTGCTAAGGTGAGAAGCTGAGTGTAAGACATGTAACTAAGCATTAGTAGGAAATCCTATGTAAATGAGTGGTAGGATAGTGAATCCCACTGTCACATAGCAAATGAGAACATTCCGTGTAGTGTAAGAGTTAGATAAGGGGGAATAACAGAGTAGGAGATAGGTGACATCACTTGGAGGAATGTCAAGAAGAAATCAAGCTCATTGGAGCAAAGTGGTATGTGAAACATGTCAATCACACAGCATAAAAGGAGGAGTGTCAACAGATAAGCATGGGAAAGTCAAGAAATGGAAGGTGTACACTGTGGCCAACACCAAAGTTTCTTGCTGTATGTGCATGCTCGCGTGTGCGCACTGGGAGCCGTGAGTAAGACAGAGTGCGAGCGTGTAAGGCAAAGTAAGCATGTAGGAGCCTGTTTAAAGATCTGTAGACCTGTTTGCGCTGGTGTGTGCGCGTTTTAATCTGAGTAAGCATATTCTGGTCCATGTAAGCATGTGTGTGTGCGTGGTAGCCACTGTGAGCGTGTTTTCGCTGGTATGCGCGCTGCTCCCCCCCTGAGGAAACAGAGAGGAAAAGGAAGCAGAAGAAATAGTAGGAAACTAGCAGGGAATACTTGTAGAGGTAGCAGGTGAAAACAATTAGAAGCAGGCAATTACACAGGCAGAATACAAGCCCAGCCCAGCACTTAAAACACTGCAAACAGCATTGCAGTATGTTTCGCTCAAGAGACACTGCAAGACAGGAGTAAGCTAGTAGAAGTGAAAACTGAAAAAGCTGCTCTCAGACCAAACATGCTAGGGGCTGCCATAGCTGTCATAAGGAGACATAGGAGACTTGCTGCGGGTGGTGACAATGGAAATGTTGCCAGACAACCCACAGTGAGGAGACGGAGAAGAGTGTACAGGCCCAGGGTCACCTACTGGGGGTTACATGAGCTGGAGATAGTGGAGCGCTATAGAATGGACAGAGACCTCCTGCAGCAAATTGTTGAGCTGTGCAGGCCATGCCTCACACACAGAACCAACAGAGGGGAACCCATCCTAGTGGAAACCAAGGTATGTGTTGGTCTAAGAATACTAGCAACAGGTACCTTCCAGAGATCAACTGGTGATATGATGGGGATATCACAGGCATCAGCCTCCAGGGTACTGCACCAGTTCCTGGATGCCATGTCAGCACATGTCGGTGATCATGTATATTTCCCCAATGCCCGTGAGGTATTGGCCAGCAAAATGTGTCTCTTCCAGCAAATAGCGGAATACCCTGAGGCAGTGGGTGCAATAGACTGCACGCACATACGCATCAAAGCACCAGCCGGTGAGCGGGGTAGGGCCTACATTAACCGCAAGGGCTTCCCCTCCATCAACTGCCAGGTCATGTGTGATGCCCAGGGCATAATAATGAATGAGTGTGCTGGCTGCCCTGGGAGCTACCATGATGCCCATATCTGGCATTTGACGCAGCTGTACCAGACATTTGCCAATGGGGGCATCCCACACGGTCACCTAGTGGGGGATGCAGGTTATGCACTGGAGCCGTGGCTGATGACACCCATCAGAAATGCACACACACCTGAACAGGAATGCCATAATGAGGCACACGCACAAACACGTAATGTAATAGAGCGTGTGTTTGGGCTGCTCAAGTCATGGTTCCGGTGCCTGGACACATCTGGTGGAGCCTTGCAGTACTCACCAACTACATGTACCCAAACTGGCATAGTATGTGCTATGCTACATAATATGATCCTGCGAAAACAGCTGCAGCAGGACCAGCATAGGGCTGGGACAAACAGCCCCCCACCATTGCCATGGCCATCACAGGCAGAGCATGACTCGGAGGAGGAACAACCTGAGCCTGCCCCAGTAGGCAGAAGGAGGCGTGCCCAGTATGCTCTGGCCTTGGCAAAGAGGCAACGCATAGCACATACACTGGCTCAGTAGGAACCCTGGGAATGATACCCCTCTCTGACTCACTCATATAGTAACAGGGATGTCTAACATGACGCAACCTGCTCTCAAACATGTACAGGTTGTGTAGTATGTGTATCCAACAGAGGCAGCCCTTCAGCACCACCTGAGGCATGATTGCCATGTGTTAAGCAATGTAACACCATCTAGTATATGCAAACATGAAGACCCAACCTAACATCTCACCCTCACCAAGCATGATGACACACTATGAAGGCAACAAGATCAAGTACAATAATTGGCTGAGGTATTGCTGTTAGCAAGGGGGAACACATGGCTGACAGCCTGGGCTGACATGCCAAGCAAGACATGATGCCCCACCTGCTAGGGATGGCACGCACCCAGCACACCTGGCTGTGTAGATACTGGCAAAGGCTGTTGTCACCCCCACTGTGCCTGGAATAGGTAAGTCTGGAAACACAAACCCACCACCATAGGTAGCACAAGGGATAATAACCTGGACGTAATGCTACCCAATGCCAGAAGTCTAACCTGCAAGGTGCATGCAGACCAAACCCACCACAGCATGGAGAATGGTAATATGTGTTCTGTAACAGAAGCCTGGGCAAGGCCCAGAAGAGCACCCAAATACTACCAGGTTATGCCTCATACCATGCTCTACAGCTCCAAAACATGGAACACACGACAATAAGAGTGTGGCTACCAGTAATGATCAAGAATAACCACACCCCCAGGTTGGTACCACAGCAAGAAGCAGCATGGACTATCCACAGGCAAGTAACACTGTCTCAAACTGTGTACCTGTTTGAAGCCTGCTACAGACCACACACACAAACCCAGGTACCCCAGCCAGCCTTCCTGAAGACACTTCAGAGTATGAATGTCTCAATAAATATCAAACAAGGCACCCACAAAGTATGACATAGGTGGCAATCCATTATGTATGGAAGAAGTAATCATGGACCTAGGGACACAAGTGGATGGTAACCTGTCATGTAACACTTACATTGCCAGGGTGGCCAGGAAGACCTGCTATATTGCCCATCTTAATATGAAAGGATGCACATGTAGAGCTACAGAGGTCGCTGTGCCCCCATACCCTTCCCTTATCAGGCCCATACGTGACAACTATGCCCCAGTTTGGATGTACCTTACCTTACACATGCAGCAGTCACCAACAGGATAAAGGGTCCAAACAGTGGACATCTGCAGCTTGGCTGAAGAAACCACAGCCCAATTCAGAAGCATACTGCACAGTCAGAGGTGATGTATGCCTGATGTACAAGGCCATGTCCAATCCAGAATGAATGGACATGCTCCACTGCAGAAACCCCAAATCCAGCAGACACACCACAGTGAGATATCTGAACCTCTACACATAGATTAATAGGATGTGCTGGAGGGACAGATCCATAACCCAGAGGCTCAGGACACTCTGGAACAGAATCCCAGTCCATGATAGGCTGAGCTCCACACACAAACTCAACAATAGAAATCCGGTGAAGTGCATGGGAGATAGTAGGTGTACACTGGGGGCCATCCCTGTCTCACATCTAGGAAAGTAAACCCTACGTGGGCATAATATGCACATTGCAAGGGGTGTTGAGACCCACACACAGTCTGTCCATGCTCAAACAAGGCTAGGGCAGATAGCCTAGTATGAACCCATGAACCTATGATGATACAAATTGTGCAGGACACAAAGGATTATCACACAGCTGTCCTACCTGATGGTAGGAACCATGGTAATAATCCACAGATATGCTCTGCAGCACTCTAATATCACAAACAATACATCAAACCCACACACATTGCCAACAGCCTACCGAACAGATTCCTTCCAACCTCCCCACCAGCACCTAACTGCCAAATATCTATCCCAGGAGAGTGTTGGCCCCCCGACATTGCAGATGCTGAGGTAACAGCCAGCATCCACAAAGCACAGCACACAGCATCAATGGTACCAGATGGTGTCCTGGGTTGTGTCCAACAAGTACTGTAAGAAGAATGGAACAGCAAATAGCATTACTGTTCACTATCAGTCCTACCACAGGATATGTACCCAAAGAGCAGTGTACAGCAACAGTGGTCCCACACCACAAAGGGGGTGCCTGAATGGATACTGCAAACTATCACCCCTCAACCCCGACTATCTAGGTTGGCAAAGTAATGGAGTGGATGATCATGGATCCCATGAATAAGAAGATTGGGTACCTGCAGACATTGGACCCTACCCAGTGTGGCTGTCATAGGGCAGATCCTGCCCCTTACACATGTCTGACTCATGTGAAATGTGCACCAAGCCCACTGATGTGGGGAATGTTGATCACACAGCCTATCTGGACCTTGCTAAACCCTTCCATACAATACCCTAGTTGGCAGTACAGATAAGCTCACCAGCCTAACTATAAACCCCTATGCAAGTAGATGGGTTGCAAACCAGCTCAAGGACAGAACTGACCTGGCCTACATGCTGTAGCCATGGCAGACTGCAAACCAGGTACAACTGACATCCCACAAGGCATGGTCCTGGGACCTCTCTTGTATGCTATATATGTCACATAGGTACAGGCCAAGATGGACGGACTCTGTCTGAACAGGTTTGCAGAGGACTACAAACTGGCCACCATATTGGACCCTCCAGCTGACACAAGCAACCTACAAAAGGCACACATAGAAACACAGAAGTGGTTCCACAGCCATGTCAACAAGCTAAATGCAGAATAGTGTATAGTCAACCCCTGTGGAAACACAGTACATGGCAAGAAATTACCACATAGGTGTTAACCCAGTAAGTACATCAGGAGAAATAAGAGACCTGGGGACACAAGGTGATAGATATCCTGCATGTGACAACCATGTGTCTGTAGTGGTTACAGAAACATACCATATACCCACCTAATCATGAAGGTAAGCACAGCTTGGTTAGGGTAGGTCAATGTGCCTCTCCAGTCATCCATCAGCAGCCTCACAATTGTGTACAATGGTCCTTCAGGGATGTACCGTAGCAGACACCTGCAGCAACTGGAAAGACCACACAAATACCCAACCAGGAGGATCGCAGAGCTGTAACAGATGCCATGTGTCGCCTGAGTAAAGAAACTGCAGCTCCACACAGTGCCATACTGCCTGGCTGGAGGTGAACTGTGCCTGATGTATAGAGCCATGACCAACCTGGTATCAATGGACATTTGACACCATGTAAACACTGAATGCTGGTGACCTATGCAGCTGACAGGCCTGAATCCCAGCACAGACATAAACAGGACATGCTGTACCGATTGGTCCATAACCCAGAAGCTCACTCCACTCATGACTAAACTCCCACTACAGGATATCCAGGGAGTCCCTCAGTGACTGTCATCCAGAGGAATCATGATGACTGGATGGGAGATGGTAGGTGTACCCTGGATATCACCTGTATGTCATGGGTAGACAGAGGCACAGCACACTAACCGTGACATATGTCATGGTAAACACCAGTAAATGTGTGTTGAAGGACAAACACTCTCTGACTAGCATTACAAATGGACTAGGGCACATGGACATTGTTTGTCACTGTCCACACAGGTTGTGGAATACATTAACAATGTCGGACAATCATGTACTATGCTGCCATATCTGAACAAAATGCAACATGGTCATATCTGCACAACTGGCCCTCAACCAATCTGGTGTGCTCACTATAAATATTACAAGCAGTGATAGGACTGAAACCGATTATACTGTCCACCACAGTGAAAGTACTGCACCAGTACACTATACGACAATACAACTGTTTGGTCAGCAGGAAAGGATGATGACAACTGTATGCAAACTATCCCATGGTGACCCTGCAGGCACAGCATAATGCCTGTTAGGTTCAGACACAAAGCAGTTGGGCAGTAAGAACACAACCTGATGTCCAACACTCAACTGTACATGTGATATATAGATGGCGTCCACACACAAACACAAATGTGGTGGTCCACAAATTCCAACATAAGGAAAGGTCACACTGGGCATGCTCGCACACTTAGATAAATGAGATGTGACAGTCAAGAAGCCATACAAACTGGGAACTGGGCATGCTCACACACTTAGGCTATGTCACAGTTCAGCAGTTACACACACATATCTGGCATTTCTATGTGTTAACACAGGAACCTCCCACAATACAGACATCTGCCCAGTGCACACAGTGAAGTTACAACAGAGACATAAGTAAAGTACTGGATCCCACTCATATGCAAACATCTCCCACAGTACACACGTTGTTTATAGAGATAGGGAAGGCTATGGCAATAAAGACCCACAAACAGTATATGAGCAACAGATACTTGCATCTGACAGGTAAACATATGGCCGTAGAGTGCAATACCTGACAGTTGTTCCTAGGGAATACAGAAGGCTATCCACAGTGTATTTGGCGTCTGCCTCCACAGTACAGTAGGCCACTGTGCCTGTGCAAAGTTAATGCATAGATATGCTCTCCCCTGTACTGATGGATAGTCACATATGTACATACCTCTTCATCCATAATGATGTCAGCACACTATACATATGTCAGGAGCAGAAATTATACCCAGTAATATGAATAGCGCGCTCCGCTGCTGCATCTCTAACAAGTGTCATAGCATAGTTAGGTAAGGGTTTGAATTCTACAAGTGCTCAGTGTGTGTGTTAATGTGTGTGGGGGAGTAGTGTGTGCAATTCCATGTGTATGAGAAATGTCCCTTTTGGCAACTATTACTACACAACACATGCTGCATATTCCACTGTCTAAACACTGATGATGTCAGCACCCTATAAGTACAGCAGGAGAAAGCAATCCCCCCAGTAATGCAAATAGCGGGCTCTGTTAATGCATCTCTCACAAGTGTCATAACATAGTTAGGTAGGGGTTTGAATCCTGCAAGTGCCCAGTGAATGTGTGTGGGTGAGTAGTGTGTGCAATTCCATGTGTATGAGAAATGTCCCTTTTGGCAACTATTACTACACAACACATGCTGCATATTCCACTGTCTAAACACTGATGATGTCAGCACCCTATAAGTACAGCAGGAGAAAGCAATCCCCCCAGTAATGCAAATAGCGCGCTCTGTTAATGCGTCTCTCACAAGTGTCATAACATAGTTAGGTAGGGGTTTGAATCCTGCAAGTGCCCAGTGTGTGGGGGAGTAGTGTGTGCAACTCCATGTGTATGAGAAATGTCCCTTTTGGCAACTAGTACTACACAGCACATGCTGCATATTCCACTGTCTAAACACTGATGATGTCAGCACCCTATAAGTACAGCAGGAGAAAGCAATCCCCCTAGTAATGCAAATAGCGTGCTCTGCTAATGCGTCTCTCATAAGTGTCATAACATAGTTAGGTAGGGGTTTGAATCCTGCAAGTGCCCAGTGTGTGTGTGAATGTGTGTGGGGGAGTAGTGTGTGCAATTCCATGTGTATGAGAAATGTCCCTTTTGGCAACTATTACTACACAACACATGCTGCATACTCCACTGTCTAAACACTGATGATGTCAACACCCTATAAGTACAGCAGGAGAAAGCAATCCCCCCAGTAATGCAAATAGCATGCTCTGCTAATGTGTCTCTCACAAGTGTCATAACATAGGTAGGGGTTTGAATCCTACAAATACCATGTGTATTTTTGTCACACAATTTGTCCATATGTGTGGGGTGTTGTTCCCAATATTGCACAACATACATTATATCAGTAATGCCAATGCACACATGATGTATGTGTGTGCCACCTACACATATGTACCTGTGAACTGCAAGAGTTCCCATGTCCGAAACCTGCCTCATGTGAATACATGGAATATGCATCAGGCAACTGTATGACTGTGGTGTTCTGTACAGGGGCTGCATGTGGTATGTGACTATACAGTGTGGGTTGTAGATGGTGTCATCCCACCAGCGAGGGATACATGATTGGTCTGGAGCTATAGTCCACATGTTGGTGATGAACAGGTGCAGCATGTTGTCACCACTTGTGGGAGTGGTAACAGGTTGTTCCATAGCAATGCAGGGAATGAATGATAGGAACCCTTCAGATAGGGTCTTGCAGCTAGAATAATGCTCACACTGTATGTTAGGGTAGTCGCAGTACAACCATATAATGGTGTGTGTAGAGACCGTCATATTCCCAGTGTTGTCAGGAAGGCCAAGTGGGTTTCCTGGGTATGGGAGTGTGGTGTGTGCCAGGCTATGAACCTGAAGGCAGTCTAACCCACTGTGTGTTGCACATGGAGAGGCTCTGATGCTTTGTGCAGTGCCACCAACCTGGGGGTGTGTGTATCTGAGGTGCCTTTGGATACATCCCTCCTGTTCTGGTTTGGTGCATGTGTAGGGGATGATAAACATGGTATCAGGAATGACCTGGCACTGATGGTGTGCACCTGGGAGCCTTGTACCAGGAGTCTGTTACTGCATGGATATTGCTGTACCCCATGCTAAGGACAGTTTCCACTGCATGCATCTTGAGGTTTACACTGCTGCTGTTGAGTAGCATTGCTATTAGTGTCCTATCCCTTGTGATACCTGTGTAGGTGGCTATGTAATGTCAGCCTTGCATACAAAGGCACTATGTGTGTAGCAACAGCCTCTGCCAATATACAACGGCCCATGGGTGACAGGTGCAAGCTGTCCCAAGCAAAGCAATGTGGCTTGTCCAGCATGTAATCCCACACTGACAGGCATTGGATCCCCTTTGAATGTCACTGAAAGATACGTTAATTGCAGAAACTGATGATCCTGTCTACATATTGTGGCAGCATTCATGGTGAGGGTGAGATGCTACTCAAGGCCAGGGTCATACCAGCCTGTGCCACAAGCTCAGAGAGCCCCTCTATGTCCCCTAACATGTAGTCCAGGGAGGTGCGTCAGAGGTCATACACACTGGCACAGACAATGACTGAGTCATACTTCTACATGCCTTGGAGTGACCGGTATGCTTGTGTTATGCGGTGGATTATAGTGCCCGATGGGCAGCTCAGCATGACCGTCACCTTGTTCAGCCTGGGAGCAGGACCTCAGTGTACGTGACGATAGAGGTACCTCATACAACTGTAGCAGGTGTGTTGTCTAGCCATATGGCCTGTGACTGTTTGGCACACAGGCTTTGTGAGCTATGTATTGCATGTGCTCTGCTCTGGCTTAACGTTTGCTTGTGTGTCTGCTTTGCAGGTGTCAGCTGCTCAGGCAGGATGCTAGTCTGAGAGCCCAATAATGTACCTGTGTGTTTCTGTGTTTGGATTGCGGTCGTGGCAGGTCTATGGGAGACTGGTACTGTATTCACTGTAGTATCCCACTCCACCTGACAGGGAATGCCAGTGCTGTGTAAACAGAGCTTAGACCCAAGTTTGGCTATGTGGTTGCATCTCTCACATGTGTTGTACGTGTATGGGAAGGGGAGAGGGTTGTCTGTGTACATGAGGCAGCTGTAACATTGCCACATGACTCACAGATTCACCAACTGGACCAGAGGGTAGATTGACAGGTGAACTTTGCACATGCTACCATAGCATTGTGACTCCCATACTAAGTAACGACACATAGGGCCAATGGGGAACAGGGTACTCAAGGTGACTATGTGAGGGTGTAGTGCTCCTGATTTGTTAGTGCTGGCATATATGAATGCTGTCTTGAGCAAATGTGAGGTAAGTCATATGCAATGTGTTACAGGCAAGCTACATGCAAACAGGGCAAACAGTGATGTTCTGTCAAGTGACACATGGACATCAGTACAGTAAGCAACATAGATGTCACTAGGGATCCACAGAGGCACTGTATATCTTCACTGCAGGTGGAATCAGTGTTTCAGGAACATAACAGGCAAACATGCATACAAACAAAGCTACAGTCAGCAGGCCTGTATGTAGGCTATGCTACAACAAACAAGGTGTACGACTTCCAGTAGGTAACAGTGCATATATGCAGGCACTATAAGCCAGTACCCAGACATTCACAGGTCAGACGGGCTGGGTCCAGCCACACCCCACACAAGTGTATAGACCACTTACCTTCGTAATGTTGAATAACTGGCTTGATACCCAAGTGCTCATACCTGTAATAATACACATGTCAAATAGACACTGAGCCCTCACTCAGCAGTTCCAGACTTAGTATGATGTATGCTACCTGTCCTGGCACCACAGTATCCTTGACATGTATGGACACTCTCCCTCCTGTCATAGTTAGTTCTGTGTTTTGGTGCTGTCATGCATGGTATGAGGTGTGACCTTATAGTGCTAGTGTGCTCTTGTGAGCCTTGCACCTGTTGTGTAGTACTGCACAGATATCAACATCCTGAAACATCTGCATTGCAGAGTCGTGTGTGGACAGCATGCAACTTGCAGTTGACATGGCCATCACTGAGTATCAATATGTACATTGTTGTATCCCCTGTGCTACCTATGTAGGTGGCCATCCCTTCACAGCCTCACCACCAGTATGCAAAGATGTGCAGACAGAACACTGTGGTAATTACTATGGGTGCACAAAACAATAAAATGACATTCATACTGTAACTGCATCAGGCATGCTGGTATATACCCACAATGCTATCATTACACTGTACTGTTGTCAACATCATACTATTACAATACGTCTATGTACTCACCCTATGCATCCGCACCATGTTAACCTGTTCCTGCACCGATTTTACAGATTTCAGGAGGTGGCACAGTTTCATCATATGCACAGGGTTTGTACCTGGTATGCCTGAGTCTGCCACTGATACAACCAATTGACATGTGTGTGTGTGTGTGTGTGTTGGTGAGGGACAGCAGTACAAGATGGGGCAATGTTGATGCAGTGTGTGCGTGTATGCGGTAGCCCTAGGTGTTATCACTTTGCATGTGTGTATGAATGCACACAGTCCCACCTCATGGCTGCCATATACAGGTGTTTGTGGACAGCCACAGACTGTACCTGCCAGGTCATACAGATCACTGTCTGTGGCCATGGACACGGTACCTGTGCCTGGCAGGGGTGCTACGGACCGTATCAGGTACTAAGCCAGACTGGGTACTGTCATCAGAAGCAGGTGTTTGTTGACTGGAGACAGGTCCCTGTTGGGACTGTCCAGTGCCATGTGCACGTGGTCTCCTGGGGTGGTCTGATGACAGCACAGACCCAGCATTGCTGGGGCTGCTGCTGGCACTATGTGAGCGGCCACGGCCCTGTTGTCATCTGCGACGGCTGCCAGCTGCTGCTGTTGCTGGCATACGGCCACGTCAATGCCTCAACCGTCCACCATTGCCCTGGCTCATGGACATGTAGTTGTGGAACAGATCTAATGTGTCCCCCCAACATCTGTCAATGACCTCAGTGAAGTTGCGGATGGCAGCCGCAATATCACACATACTGTCACTCATGGCTGTGCGACATGCTCTCAGCTCCCTCAGACGCTGTCTGGTGTACTGTTCCATACGTGACTGTGCCTGCATTGCAGCCCAAAACATAGCTAAGGTTGAAAGACCTCTCTGGGCACGTCTGACAGGGGCAGTACGCCCACAGATAATCCCACGAGAACCCATGGACGTCTGCCTGTGTGGTACCGCGTCAGGACCCTGGCCATGGCTGCAGTGTGGGAATGCATGTGCCACCGGTACCACATTACCCTGGTCAATGCCCACTGTATCCTGTCCATCACCTAGGGACATTGGTGACAAAGGATGTATTGGCAGGATGACTGTGCGCATTGATGGGGTCGATAGCTGTATAGTGTCAATTGGCTGACCAATGACGGACCCTGGCACACCTACCTGTGCCATTACACAGGTATCATCATTATCACTATCCACAGCAGCTGATTCAGGTTCCCTGCTGCACGACACCAGAGCAGCACCAGAACCTGTGGGAGTAAGACAGGAAACACAGTTTACAATGTGTACACAATGTTACCACTGATGCACACTTGGGCACATGCACACATGCACACATAGGCACATGCACACATGCGGACATGCACACATGCACACATGGGCACATGCACACATGGGCACATGCACACATGCACACATGGGCACATGCACACATGCACACATGGGCACATGCACACATGGGCACATGCACACATGCACACATGGGCACATGTATACATGGCACATGCACACATGGGCACATGCACACATGCACACATGCACACACCTCAGTATATGAGATATCAACTCACAGACACAAACACACCTGCAATCAAACACATAGCACTACTGCTTCAGCCTATTATTACTATTAGTATACAGAGTATTGAAGGTAATGGTAATACACACTCACCAGCATGGATAGGCTGCCTTGCTGTTACACCAGAGGGACCTGCAGAAAAGAGACATTTATCGTCAGTGGGCACAACTGTGCCATTGATACTGTGGGCATGATACATTTCAGTAGTGCAACAGTTAGCTTCCACAGGTGTACTGCAGATATTGAGGATATCACTAATGCACAATAATTACCAAGGTTACAACTACAAAACGAGGACACACCTCACACATGCATAACCTAACAGTGTACAGAATGGTCAACTATACACATGGCATGTTATCTGCATGCTCTGTGTCCTGCTGCTGTGTGGCTGCAGCCTCCATCATTACACATGTATGCTGCTGCTGTTGCTGCTGTGCTGGAGCCACAACACTTAGGAGTAGTCCCTCCAGTCTGGTGAGGGGGGGATGTCTAGCCACCCCACCACCTGTGGCAAGCTGCTGCCTGTGGATATCCGACGCATGCTGACAGACATTTCTAATTAAATCACTGCAGTGATGGCATACCTGCTCATATGTCCGGTTATGTGTGCCTATGTCATTTACCCGATGGACCAGGTCTTGCCACAGTGAAGCCCTCTCCTGCTGGTTCTGGCTGGTGTGGGAAAAGAGTACAGTGAAATCCCACACCAGGCTCTGGTGTATCTCCTCCTCCTCTGCAGCAGAGTAGACAGGGTTCCGCTGGTGAACCATGGCCCTGAAAAGGAGAGGGAAAATATGACAGCAATATCTGTCAGCAAACTATAACACACATAATACTCGACTGCAGTGATATAACTTAAGCACCATATATAGCATCTGTCTGTCTATTGGGGGATACACATGTAAATGTCCAGATATCAGTGCTCATCCGACAACTGTGCAACAGTAGCTGGCACACTCCATACGACAGACTAGTATACTGCAGCAGTCAACACACTGTTTCAGGTACAATACACAACCTCACACTGGGGGTTTGTATCAAGGTACTGTATGGGGAACATTATCAGCCCATGCACTGCACACAATGCACGTTACATATTTCACTGGTAATGCACACTACTCTTACTTGCCATAACCCTATCTACACCACAGTGACATACAGGGTAACACAGCACAACATATGGCAATGTAGTATGTGTTGATCGCAATACCTCACACATCTGTCTCTGGCCTCACACCAAGGACACACACTACCATGACAGACAGAAAGTCATGGTGAGCAATCACACCAGTACACAACATGCACCCAGTCACTAACACACTAATTCCTTCTCACATATTCCGTTTGCAATGAGTTCATGGGTGTGCATTGTGTCCTAGGTAGGTAGTGTGCTTTTGGCCCTGGGCCTACAGCAGCATACTGTTATGCTACCCTGCCCCTTGTGACACATGTGTTATGATCGTAGCTGCTCCTTACAAACAGTTACACAGGGTGACTCATATGGCATATTACCTATCTGCATAGCATTCAGCAGGGCTATGTCTGACATCTACTCATGGGGAGCCTTGCTTCTTAATTCTGTGTGGTCTACTACAGGGTATGTCATATCTGTGGGTAGGGTCCTGTACCTCCACCATGTGCTCTATACTGCAGTGACAAGGACAACAGACATAGGTAATTTGTGTTGTGGATGTTGGAGGTGTTACCATGGTTGTTAGACAACTGTCATAGGTGTGACCAAACTATGTATATCCAGCAGTGGTAACCTCTATGTAGGTAGTCTGTGTGCGCTCTGTGGTGTTTGAGTCCATTGACACAGTTACTTGCATATGTCTGTGTCCTTCTCCATATCTGTAGCTGTCATGGGAGGTACATACCGTGTAGGACATTGTGGGGTGTGGAGGGGTACAGTGACCTACATGTCCATAGCTGACACACCATGTCTGCTGACACATTCCATGTACAGGTATTACAGGACTAGTGTGCCACTGTGTATATCAATGTAGAGCCTATTGTACACTTGTTCCCCCCTGACACATGCAGTGGTGGGCAGGCATGTACATATGTGGTGGTTACTGGTGTCAGTGTTTTTGAATGGGGTATGGTACTCCAGTATCCACACTGGTGTTCACTCCATGCCTTTGACACCAGGCACCTGTTGCAAGACATCTGCACACATGTGCCTCACACAGTCATATTTATATCTGTATATGGATATATATATGTTTGTATATATGTATATAAAATATGTATATATAGATGTTTATATATACATATAGATGTGGGGAGAGAGGGGGAGAGAGTGAGAGAGAGAGACACAGGGAGAATGAGAGTGTGAGGGGGTGGGACAGAGAGAGAGAGATAGTCATATACAGACATATCTGTTGTCAGTCAGCTCTATCTGTATATGTATATGTCTCTACAGATATCTATATATGTATGTGTGTATTACATATATCTGTACGTACATATTCTACCAATCTCGATGTCTGTGCAGTAAGTGAGAACCTGGTTCAAGGCTCCTGAGAGCACACCAGCGGTACCAGGCTATACCCCGTATCATGCTTTTTGGCCCCAGGACTCGGGACAAAACAAAAAGGGAGGGGGTGTGTCCATATTCATGGAGGACACACACACCTCCAGGTTAGTGGCAACACATGAAGCATCACAGACCATCCAGGTGCATATAACCATAGGCAAACATGCTATACAACTGGTAGCATGTTACAGACCACCCTCCCAATCTCAGGGACCACAGTCAGCCTTCCTGTAGACATTGGAGGATATGAATGTCCCACCACACACCACCATATTGGGATACTGCGACTACCCTCACTATGCCAAATGCAATGAAACAGCTAGTCACCTCTCCCACAACAGGAGATAATATACTAGACCTGATCATCACAAACATGGGGACAATGTGCTACACACTGGAAGTATACCCCTCACTAGTCACATGTGACCACAGACTAATCCCCTGGATATACATATCCCACCTCCCCCACAACACAAAAGACTACAGTGGGAAACCTCTCACATGCCGACTTTACACTTCTTATAACTGAGTTGGTATCCTTAATGTCCACTAGGCCAGTGTAAACCACTTCCCACAATGCAGACACCTTCACATATGCTTTCTACAGACATCTCCAAGAATGCACGGATCATGCAATCACAAATGAAACCATGACCCTCTCCACCAAGGGCAGGAGTCCTGTCTGGTGGACCCCAGCATTGAACAAATTGTATAACAACAGAAGGTAGCTACTGCACGGCAGACCATACTTCCATAGAGCTATGGCATCTCTGATCAGCAGTAGTAGAAAGATACGTTTTGTTGTACACACATGAAAGGCCAACAATGAGAGGGACATCGCTATGGTCACTACAGATAACCACAAGGCCTTCTTCTGCTATGTTACACACCTGGGTGGGAACCCTCAGTTGTGTTCACAGTTAGTTCACAGTGACAAACGCTACACTGAACACACAGATAATGCCAACATTCTGGCAGACAGGTTCAGTGCAGGTTTCTCCCCTCCCTCACCCACACATGTGGAATTACTTATCCCAGCTGACTGTAACCTCCCTGTCATCTCAAATGTCCAGCTGGGAACCACCCTCAGCAGAGCTGTAAACACAGCATCAATGGGACCCAACGGTATTGCAGGTTGCATGCTACGTGAACTGCAAGAGGAGCTACACATGCACATTAAATGCTATTCAGCCATAGCCTTACTACAGCATATGTACTTCGACACTGGCATACAGCAACAGTAGTCCCACTCCACACAGGAGGCACCTCTACAGACCCTGGTAACTACCGCCCCATAAGTTTAACCAGACTGGTCTGCAATGCTATGGAAAGGATCATTATGGTACCAATACACAGAGACATCGGGGACTTAGACACTTGATCCCACCCGATTTGGCTTTGTAGAGGGCAGATCCTGCCTTATGAACCTGGTTGACCTTTTCAAATCAGTCACTAGAGCCATTGATGAGGGCACAGCAGTCCATACAGCCTACCTGGACTTGCCTACGGCTTTCAACACAATACCGTACTCTGGCATCATAGACATGATCAACAGCTGAAATGTAAATCCATATGTCACATGATGGGTTGCAAACTGGCTAACGGATAGAAACCCTACAGTCAAACTCATAGGTGCCATGTCAGACTCAGAGCCAGTCACATGTGGTGTCCCACAGGGCTCTGTCCTGGGACCGCTCATGTTCGGCATATCATTCTCAGATGTGGAAGCAGACATGGGAGGGTAGTGGCTGACAATGTTCAAAGATGACTGCATACTAGGCGCCATAGGCGATACACCAGCTGACACATACATCCTACTGACAGGCCTCACGGACACTAACAACTGCTGCCGGAGTCATGGCCTTACACTGCATGCCACATAATGTATACTCATACCCTTTTGGACGGACAAGGTACCCACATATTATCACATAGACAATAATCCACTGAGTACAGACAAAGTAATCGGAGACCTGGTGACACTGTTCAGTGATGACCTCTCATTTGACACCCATGTTGCCAAAGTGGTTGGATGGACTTCCTACCTTGCCCACCTTATCATGAAGGGATTCACATCCAGATCAAAAGGGGTCATTGTACCCCTATACTCCTCCCTTATCAGTCCTATGACTGTGTACTATGCCCCATTTGGTATGTACCTCACCTGGCACTTGCAACAGCTAGGGGGACTCCAGAAGTACATCACCAGGAGGATCAAGGGTCTGCAACAACTGTCATATATTGCCAGACTAACGTAACTCATGCTCTATTCCATAGCATACTGCCTACGTAGGGGTGATCTGTGCCTGATGTAGTAGGCCATGTCCAATCAGGTATTGATGGACATGTTCCACCTCATACAATCCAAATCCATCAGAACCACGACAGCTATGGATTTAAACCTCAGTACACATATGAATAGGACATACTGTAGGGACAGATCCATCACTAAGAGGCTTCCCATACTGTGGAACAGGATCCCAGTTCATGTTAGGAAGAGACCCTCACTGACACTCTTCATGTGCATTCTTGACAAGTGGATGGGAGATCATAGGTTTACAGCAGGGGTCATCTCTGTGTCACTGCTAGACAGAGGCACAGTAAACTAATGCTATTATGTAGGGGTGTCTTCACTGTGTCACTACTATACAGAGGCGCAAGTTTCTAAATCTATTCTATACACTGTCTGCAGATAGCCTAGTACTAAACTATGACACTGTGAAACTATATATGTCTATGTATTTCTACATCCCTCTCTATCTATGTATACACATATGCATATATATATATATATATATATATATATATATATATATATATATATATATATATATATATACATACATATCTCGATATACATACGTATACACGTTATATATATATATATATATATATATATATATATATATATATATATATATACTCCTTTTTAGTTCCACATATGTATGTATAAACACAGTAACGTACTGCTGAACATCCATTACTGTACAACCTACTTGTACATTGCACTACAACCTACATTGCTATGTGCTATAAAAAGGTCTGTTAGGTAGGCATAGCCCTTTCAGATTATCAGGGTGGGGACCATGCTGGTTTGCTGTGGACACTGTTCTGTGTGTGTAAGGGTTGGTATGTCTCTCATATTTCAGGCTGTGTTGTAGACACAGCAATGCATGTTGTTCTGTAAGCTGAGTATTCCTTCCTCCATTGTCCTCTTCTCCATGTGTATGTTAACTGACACCTACGACTAGTAATACTGTGTATATGGGTGTGTGTGCTTTCCTGTGGGGATTGTGGTGTAACTGGTATATAGCAGTGGCTCTTGCAATCTGTTGCTATGGCTTCAATATTTGGCCTTTACGTTCACTCCTTGTATGCCTGTTAGGTGTCTTTCCTGTAATGTGTTGCTATGGCTTTCCTATTTTCCATTTACATTCACAGCTTGTAATGCTTGCTAAATCTGTTTGGGCAGCAATTCCCTATGTGTTTGTTGTGGTAGGGTGTTACTGCATGCAGTGTGGTCTGGCCATGGTGTGGGCCTTGACACTTACAGGGGTATTTGATCATGCTGCTGAGCAGGCCTCAGATACTCTCCGGTGCATCTTTTATCAGCCTCATGGAATGGTACATAGCAGTGGGTTACTCCAATGACATATTCTGATACTTTGCAGTCGTGACTGTGGGTTATTTCAAGCATATGTATTAGTACACCATTTGTGACGTGCAGGTGGTGCATACCTTCAGTCAGTCATAGTTACCATTGCATGTGTAGTTACACCTTTCTGCCTACTTTTAGTACATTTGACAGGGTGTCAGTGGGGCACAGTTGACATTTGTTTTCACATCAGGGACATCCCTGTAACTCAGTCACAGTTGCTATGTCTGATCTCTTAACTATTCAACTATGGCAGTGTTTATCCTGTTCTGAGTATGTGTGTGGCTTGCCAAACGCTACTGTGACATTATTACCTAGTAGCTACCAACTAGCATGACTGTTTTTCAGCACACAGTACTATTTTACAAATCCACTAGATTTGACAGTAAATATACATGTCATGCTTTGTGTACTAGACTTGCTATATTCCTTTTACATTAATTCCTACTATTTTATGATATATTTCTTTCAGCACAGTGTTCTTGTATAGCAGTCATGGCTTAGTGGTAAGTCATGCAGACTACTGTTTCCAAGGTCCTGGGTTTGAGACTGAGGGAGGTATTTTATTTTGCTGCTGAGAAAACTACAGGCCTTGTCATTCAGAGTGACTAAGGCACTTTTAAGCAGTTGTAAGCGGGTTAGCGCTTGTTTGCGCGGAGGTCACGCATGTGCACTGCCGCTTAGCTTCGCGCACACACGCTTAGCTAAGCATACAGAAGCGCACTCCCGCTTACTACTGCTTAAAAGTGCTTACTCTCGCGCACACCCACGCTATTTTCTTTTAAAGAAAAGAAAATGGGGAGATAGGAAAGGGGGCACAAAGAGGGTAGGACAGTAGGAAAACAAGCTCGGGTTTTACAGGAGGGATGTAGGAAAGGCCCATAGCTGCCCATTTCTTCGTCAGCAACAGCTGTGCATATGTTTGTAATTTGGTGTGAAATTTGAAACCTTCCAACCCTGAGAGAGGTGTGAGGACAACAATAATATTTGTTGTACAGCCAATTGTAATTGCCAGTTTACATGTCCAGCAGACGTGTGCAAAATGGGCAGCTATGTATGGGGCGTAATTTTTTTGTGGGTACAGAGTGCCCTTTTTTTTTTTTCAGGTGAGAGTGGTATGTCAGGTACAGGAAGTCGGTATAGCTGGGGAGGTAGGTAGGGGAGGTTGACAGACAAGACAAACAAGACGCATACAGGGGTGGTGTATGACACATGTGGGGGGGGTTACACAATTGACGGGGACGGATGTTTGGATATCTCGAGCCCATGAGCCCACATATGGCAACAGTGGAACTAAGATCCCCACCCATGGGCAGTTGCCACTGTGCCTCCACTGCCCAGGACGGGGCTGTGCTGGGGGCTGTGTAGGCTGGGCAGCAGGCACGCCCGTAAGTTGTGCCACCAGTGCCTCAAGCTGGCGTAGGGGCCCAAGCACAGCGTGCCGGATCTCCCTACGCACCACAGTCCGGATACTACAGAGGGTGAGTGGATGTTCTCCTCCGGCCACGCTTGCAGAGGGGGGGACGAGCCCCATCCCCTGCAGTGCTTCCTCCCACAGGTGGCACAGGGCCACCGGAGGAGGGTCCGGCCTGGGCACTACTGCCAGGTGCACTCGCCGGCTGAGGTGGGAGAGGTGGGTCCGCTGGAACCCGCCTTCCCTGTCATCCTATGTTTTGCATTATGTTATGACAGTTTGGGTTAGTAACGTACAATAACATTCACATTTAGTTGTAACAGCATGCATTAGTATTCCCATTAACCAAACACCCATAAATTCAAGCCATTGAACAGCAAGCATAACACATGCATAATTTGAACAGCAATACACAATCCAACAACATGCAGGGTTGATTGATGGCAACAGGCCATCAGGTTTGGATGTATGAACAGGGCACATGCATCAACGTACATGCAAATATGTATGAACCAACAGGACAAATGTCCAAGTGTGTTAATTGTGAATGCACATACCCATTTCACGTGGAATGGATTATTTGTGGTTATAGGGTAGGGTGAAGAAATATTTAATTAACAACTTCAAATACCTATACATATGCTGTACATTTCTACTAGCTGCAGATATATACACACTACAGGTCTGAATACAGTTTCCTATGTGATAACTAATTCAGGTTGGTGATAGGAATGTTACTGCTACATCAATATACATTTCATATTTATTTATACACATTCATATTTGACTCTGTTCAGCTACATTATCCTGCTACATTTGCTTTATATGGCTATAGACAACTGTGGATTTTGGTATTTCATACAACCATACTATCTGCATATTGCAAACTGAGAGTGACATATCCAGATTTTGGGACACACATTCCAGCTTCAGTATTTTTTCCAACACATGTTGCTGTTTGGTTCTGCCTGTCACATTCATTTCATTCTGTACTGACTGCAGTTTACTTTATTCAGGAGTTATTGCTACTTTATTGGTGGATTCATACCTCTTTCTCACACTCTCTCACTTGTTTTATTTTTACAATTCAGGATGGTACTTAATTCTAGGCTTTATTGACATGTTTTACTTTTAGTTATAACAATCCTTTCCAACAGTCCCACTTATGTCATGTTTCAGAATTTAAACAGGGATATATTTCACACATGTGTTTTACTCAGCTTCTGTAGCTGTACTTTTCAGCCTGCTGCAGGTTATGTACTATTATATTACAGGTGGGACATCTTTATTTCAGACTTGCTTCATTTTTATTTTTGGATTACAGGCTGCATCACACTTTTGTAATCAAGCAATACTTGCAAACTCTCTTACACTGTTACTTGCACATTTTATTAATAAGTGACTACACTGCATTCTTTTTCAAACTGTCATACTGATATATTTTTTACAGTTACAGGGAGAGAATTACTGACCTGCCTGGTGGCGCAACCGCACCAGCCTATCGGCATAGGCTCGACGGTTCATGGAACGGACACCTGCAGCTGTAATATAAATGAAGTAATATTGGAATACACATCTCCATAATATCAGCTAGGTTAATTTCTTACATAAATAATTACATGTAACTTACTCAGTAGTGGGGCGTTGGGCATTTGCCGGGCCTCCTGGATCCAACGGTTCAGTTGGTCCTGCTTCCGTCTCTTCAGGTCTGCATGGTGGTGACAGACCTGTTCACCAGTCCTTGGTATTCCTGTGGCACTGGTGAGATCATGTGCCAACCGGTCCCATGCCTCAGCCCTACATGCTCCCCACAGGACCTGGCCCTGCATGAGTTGGGCCTCATGATCATGGACGAGGAGCCAAACCATATATTTGGAATCCTCAATGCCCCACCTCTGTGCTCGGAAGCAACTACCCTCTCCTACACCTGCCATCCTGGCTGCAAGTCGGTTCCACAATCGGTTATGCTGTGTATTCCCACCTATGGGGCTTATATATGCCGTTTTTCCCGCACTTATTTGTGATTGGCCATTTTGGAATTGTATCAGCTTCACAAAACCTACTTTGTCATGCTCCTCTTTCTATTCATTCCTATATATATGCTATTACTGCATTTCTAAGTGCTACTGTCATGGCTTAGTGGCTCAGTACTTTAACTATGGTGCATGGTATCCTGGGTTTGAGCCTGGTCATTGCTTTTTATATTTTATGACTGTCTACACAGGCTAGGAGGTGTGTCTGTGTAAAGGCAGTTTTGATACAGCTTGCTCAACGTTGCCCGCCGGTTAGCTTGTTGGCGCGGTGCGCAGCTCCGCGCAAACGGGTTACGCTGGCTTACGCGTCATTTGGCTGTCAGCATGCATATTACGCTCAGCTCAGCTACGGGCACACAGTTTCAGCATGTTAAAATGCTGCTTAACCCCGGGCACTCATTTTACACCTGTTAAACCACTGCTCACCTACGGGCACTCATTTTACACCTGTTAAACCACTGCTCACCTACGGGCACTCATTTTACACCTGTTAAAACACTGCTCACCTACAGGCAGATATCCTCAACTTGTTAGACTGTAGCTCAGCTATAGGCACATGTGACATTTTTTTTTTTTTTTATTATCTCACATTTCTTCAAAATACATGGCCCATTTCATTACATTTTACATAAAATATAATTTTATATATGTACATATATGTCAGGGAATTGTTTCGTGCTTATTTCACTAAAAATAAAAATTGATGTTGTGTGGGCTCGAACCATGACTGCCTCCTCTTCAGCCATCATCTCTACCGCTACGCTATTGCTTCTTGGCTTACTTTGCATATTTAGTTCTTATATGCTTTTCCACTGACTGCTAACTGTGGCTAAGCGACGGGCACACCCACGCAAACGAGCGCACTCACGGGCAAACATCTTTAAAACTTATAAAAAAATATAGAATGTTCATTTATACATTTTCTGTTCATAGTCTGTAGAGGCATGTGTTGTGTTGTGTTTATTCACATTTACACGGACTCTGTCGTGGGGGTTTACATTCGGGACTTTTACTCTTCTGGGGGCGTGTCCGTTTGCAGGGCTCGCCCTACAGACACGCCCCCTACTGTCTTACACGGACCGTGTTAGCCTTAGGTGTGATTCAGCATGCCCTCATGCATAAGTATGACATGCTGACGTCACACCGTTTAACTGCAGCCTCCGTGTAAGCCTTGTAACTCTTACACGGAGGCTTTGTGAATCCTGCCCTTAAATTAATCCTGAAAACATCGTTGATATCTAGGAATAAAATTCAAGCTATAAACTAATTTGCTCTTCCTGTCCTAATTTACACTTTTGGAGTGATTGATTGGCTCCAAAACATGTTGGATAGATTAGACAGGAAAACAAGAAGGATGCTTCATGCTCACCAAATGATTTATAAAAATCAGTGCATACCAAGATTATATATTCCCATTCCAAAGGAGGGATGGGCCTCCTTGAAACTGATTATACATATAGATCTACAGTCATGGGACTGCAGACATATCTGCTGACCTCACAAGACCCAAACATAGTGAAAGTTTTGAAACATGAGAATAAATCTAAGATGACTTCTCTGCTTCATCTAGAAGAAGCATTTCAGCGTCAAGCAGGAATGGAAATCAAACAAGAAGTAGGTAAAAATCAGGCAGCAACTGAATGTTCCAAAAAAACAAAAGAAAAAAATATAAGGTGAAGGACCAGATGAGAAGGCAAGAAATGTGGAAAATGCATAAATGTAGTTGCAAGTATAGAAAACGTCTGGAAAAACCTCATGTTGATCAGGATCGAATGCAAGAATGGAAAAGGAGAGGCAAATTCAAACCAAGAGATGAAAGGTTAATATTGGCGGCCCGAGATAGTGGGCTAAATACACACTGGTTTGCAAAGTCCATTGAACATGTGGGAGAAACAGACAAATCTAGGTTTGTAAAACAGAATTGGAAATAGTTGCACACCTCATTGCTAGTTGTGACATACTAATGGCAGAAGGACTGTATACTGAAAGGGATAATAATGTGGCAAGACTGTTGCACTGGGGATTGTGCAAACTTTATGGTGCTGAAGTGGCTGAAAAACACTGGAAACATGAGCCACAAAGCATCATAGAAAATGATGAAGTCTACATTACATGGGATCACCCATTTCCAACAGTTCAAAAGGTAGATGCTAGAAAAACGGATATAATGGTCCATGAAAAGAAGACAAAAGTAGCATTGATCACTGAAATCATCACACCAAGTGACTACAGTGTCTTGCATACAGAGAGACACAAAGTCATAAAATATCAGGATTTGCAGGCAGAAATGAGAGCAGTGTGGAAGAAAGATACTCATACAGTTCCAATAGTAGTACGAGCAATGGGTCGTATAAAAAAGAATCTGCCATCATATTTAGATATGTTACCAATACATGTAACCCTGTACGAATTGCAGAAGGTGTCATTGCTGGGCACACTGCGGGTGCTGCAAAGAGCACTTTTGGCTAACATCAAAGATTGAAAGAATACTAATTTCATGAAATTTGATCTTACTTTGACTTAGGAATGGGGTCCATTCCCATCATGGTATTAGAAACCCAAAAGATTTGGAGAAATCAAAAAAGGGAGATACCACAGGTTCACAGTTACACGTTTTTCACTACATCTGCCTTACTTTCACTGTTATCTACCACAGGGTTTATTGCTATTTTTAGGTACTATACCACTCAGAACTCATTCCTTAGCTCTGGGAAATGCTATGAATATAGATGCTTTTCTGAAATTCTTGTATTTCAAAGATTTACAGTTATAAGCAGTGTTATAACAAATGGCGCTGACACTCGACATCATGCTAACAAGGAACAGGTAACATGACAGTTAAGACAGTGAAACCAATAAATGTCACTGTTTCTGAATGGCTGCTGCATGCTGTCCAAACACATGGTCACTTTCAGTGCTTATTACAGTGACCATGAAGCATGTGACCAGTATGCTCACACATACAGCATGTTTATGGCTGTAGTGCCTTGGTGCAGTGCTGCAACCATCCCCTAGTACCATGGTGCACCACTATGCTGCATGACATGTGATTCACAACATGCATTTGTGTATATGGGTCTACCAGTTTGTTCTAATTTGCCATGGCTACATGAGGAGTGGAGAATGCAGGGCTCTGACCTGTCATGCCAGTGAAATCAAAAATTTCCAGTTCTTCATGTAAAGTACCTTCAGTTAGCACTGTCTTTGCCATTATAATGGTCCAGTCCTACAAAGTGAATGCTTGGCAGGGACAGCTAGAATGCTGAGAATCATTATAATGGTCCACTGCTATAAAGTGGATGCTTGGCAAGAGCATCTGCAATGCTAAGTGATACCACTGACAACACCCATTCTGGTGACCAGTGCCAGCATAGGTACACTGTCCTGGAGTATTGCTACCACTGGGAGACATAGATTCAGGAGAAGGGAGCCTGGGATGTGCTGTAAGCATTTTTCAGGTCCAATTATTTTCTACTGTCTTAACTGTTGTACATAGTTATAAACTGCTGCTAACTGGATTTCCTGTGGTGGAGGAACAGAAGCAGAACATAGTTGTGTGTTGCAGGATGCAGCCACACCTCTCCCAGCAGTGAATTTGTATCAGCATCTATGCCAGTCCACTCACTGAATGTGACTTTGTTTGTAGCATATGTGTGCAATAATTCTTTCTTATTGTACCATCCTTCTGCAAGTCCATTTTTGGAAAAGAAGGAGATGAGGCCATGGTAACTTCAGTTTGTGCTGGCTGGTGCCTTTGGATCTGGGTCACTAGTGGCTACCAGGTTTACCTCTTAGTAAGATAATATAGTTTCCCTTGCAAGTAATGGCCTGTAGGGCTTACTGGTGCTCTCCATGTCTGCTTCATGGAGGGGTCCTCCCATGAGAGTGGACCAGAGGAGTTCCCAGTGGTTTCTCAGTATCAGTTACACAGGCTGGTGGCTCCCTACTAGCACAGCTGGTGGATTTGGAGGACTGGCCCATTCCACCCATCAGGCTAGTAGGGGAGCAACCAGCCCATAACTTCAGTCACCCAGGTGAGTGATACCTGGGTTTGTTGCAATCTGGGCTGGCCTGGCATTCAGCTATGCCAGGACTTCACTCTATCCCCATCCTGGTGTTTTTCTGCATTTCCTGTTCATTCCCCATTGCTGTTTATCTACCATCTGCATATATGTGTCCCTCCATTGTCCTCATCACATTGTATCTGTAAATTGACTTTGTCTGTCTGTCTGTGTTCTATGTACTATATTTGTCTGTCTGTCTCTGCTGCCTGCCCTCTTCCCGCTATCCATTCCACAGTCAGTCCTCATGACCAGATACACTTCTTTTGTAAAATTTGCAAAAAAGGTCTCTTTCCCAACAAAAAATACATTACCCTTCCTTCCTCCCACACCTTTCATACCTTATGGCTGTCTTTCTAACTCCCTCTGCTTGCATCTCTCCCATTCCTAACATTCCATTCCATTCCATTTCCTTCCCATTTATGTGGTGCCCAGGGTTGCCACGTTACTGTACATAACCACATCTGTTGGCTGCTGTGCTGCCTTGTTGTGCCAGATGGACATGGCATTCAGTTATGCAGTGCATGTGTGAGCACACATTACTTGGTCATGCTTCCATGCTTTCCTGTGATGTCCATCACTTCAGCCACACCCACTGCTATAGAGAAGCTTAGTACTATTTATCCTGTTGCTGCTCTACCTGACTATGCTTAAGCATTTTTTGTTCAAAATGCTAACATTATTCAATGCCTAATACATGTCTGATTAGCATATCCCTGAGTGACAATGCAGTACTTGTCTACGACATACACTCACAATGTGAAGACAAGTGGTGGGCAACTCAAAAGAAGCACCATAAAACACTTTTTATGGAACTGGTGGCAGATGTTTAAAACAACCATTCTGTGGCTAATTGCAGATAAAAATAAAGAAAAAGTTTTAAGAATACTTGTAACAGATATGAGGTAATTATTGTAGAGTGGTGTTAAGACCTAACATGTAAATTACAAGGATTTGTAGACTATTAATTTGACAGGAAATGGGAGATTATTTTGATACATCCACTCTCTAACTGTAGCACTTATGCAAAGCACTAATTAACTCAAGTATTTTTTTTAACCTCATTTCATGGAATGCAGCTAAAGCAGCAAGCCATACATTATCAAATGCATATTTTTGCACACATTCATTGAACCATTAAATATAGTTTGAAGGTATATGAGGCTAAGAGATAAAATTATGTAATCTAGAACATTTGTATATTGAACAGTTTTAAATGGCCAAAGTGAACCACTTGTTAGATAGGATTCTACAGTAAAAAATAATTCCCTACAGTTTCATTGTCGTACACGAGACCTCTTAATAAATGAACTGGATATATAGATGAGTTTTACGTTTCGTTGATGAGAAAAGTGTCAGGATGGTAAATATTTTCTTTACTGTCATCTGGGTTAGTATGCCCTTAAAGGAAAACTGCACCATGAAACTCCAAAAATGTTTTTTATCACACACTTACATTCTATTACTCTACTGCATCAGAATAACTGACCCCGGGATTCAAAGAATTTGTCTCTGACAGCACTAATCGTCTAAGGTGATTTGATCAACTACTGCAATGGAAATAAATTCCGATCCAGAGACATGGTATAGTTTCAATGAGAAAGACCTCATTAGTATATCATTACCATGTCTCTGAATCAAACACTACATTGTCAGACCTGCCCTGCTACTGTTCTCCCTAGCAGCTCATATATCACTTTAGCAAGGGCCCCTGTTACAAAAACACACACACACACACACACACACACACACACACACACACACACACACACACACACACACACGTACACACACACACACACACACACACACACACACACACACACACACACACACACACACACACACACACACACACACACACACACACACACACACACACACACACACACACACACACACACACACACACACACACACACACACACACACACCATATCTCCTCTGTACTTGTACTGTGAGTACTGTAGTAGAAGTGAATGGGTAACCGTCATGTCTTGACAGCATTCACTTTTTCCTCCCAGAGTAAAATTTTACTTAATTGAGGCATTCTCCAAATCCCTGTTCATGCATGCACTTTACTGACTTCAAGAAGGTAGTCTCAGGATGTGAAATTGAGGGTGGTAAATGTTATTTGTTTAACATGTAGACAAATGCACAACAAAACCTAATACTATTTGCCACAATGATCTTGGAAGTCTAAACTATGACTCATCAAGTTACATATCTGCAGTGAACTAACTCACTAATTTTGAAATAGTAGGATCTCAGACTGGCAAAAATATTAAATGTGATGTATTTTAGCAAGAGGCAAGCCCCCACCACCTCCTCAGACCTCTCTAAACTTATATAACCCAGCTTCAAGGTCATACAAACAGGAAGAAAAATGATATCTCTCAATCACACAGCCAAATATTTCTGAACACATAAACATTTCAAAGGGAGACTACATAGCTTTAGCCACTCCCTCAGACTGCAGTAGTAGCATGCAACTTGGTCTGAAAGACCTCATGCTACACTGATACCTCAGTGAGAGGAAAACCTCAGCGGTAAAGCAGTCTGTGAATCAGAAGGGCTTAATGTGAAACCTTCAAAGATAAGGTTTCTGCATTATGCTAACCATGAACTAAGGACTGTTACACTCACATAGCTCTCAAACTCTTAGCACAAAAAATTTGGGCAAAGATTAAAATAATGGGGGGATAAAGCCCCAAAAATAGGGTCATTTTTTAAATATTGCTCTTAGAAAGTTGCTAGAGTAAAAGGTCTTCTGTTACCATGCCTTTGCTGAAGGATATGTCCTCACTGATTTGCCACAAAAATCCAGAAAACCACAATTTTTATGAGGAACAGACCAAAGATATGAGGCAAAAAACTGGACAAAAATCTGGAGAGTTGAGAGGTAACACTCAGTATAGATTCACTGACAGGGCACAGCTTGGAAGTGGAAGATGTGATGGAAATAGAAGGCTGGATGTCCCCTGTGTGCAGGAGACAAAATGGAAGGGCAGTGCAACAAAACAACCTGACTTAGGATCCAGAGCCTACTACTCAAGGGGAAGACAGACTAAAAATGGTGTGGGAATTGTGATGAGGGAGAGACACCAGTAGACAGTGAGGGATATCATCAGAATCAGTGATGAACACATGGCAATCAGACTCTAGTATAAGGATTAGACATGATTCATAATCTCAGCCTAAACTTCACAGCACGGTTGTGATAGTGAGAAAAATAGTGCACTGAGGCAGCATTTGTAGGACCTTCTAGACTGAGCAGGACAACATGAGTTGGTGTTGATAATGAAAAACCTGAATGTACATATTGGGACAGAGAAAGCAGGATATGAAGACTGCCTGGGTCCATATTGGTGGGGCAACAAAAATAAACAAGGAGAGGACATTCTAGACTTATGTTTGGCAAATGGCTTCATGGTAACCAACTCATGGTCCAACAAGACAGTCACAAGATCACATACAAGACTGGCCAGCATGCAACTCAGATAGAATTCCTCCAATTAAAGAAAGGGTATTGGGTAACATCAGTGACTGCAAAGTCATCCCCAGTGAAACATTCAGCCCACAGCATAAATCACTGATAGCCACAATCGACTACAAAACTGGTTAGAGAAGGCTCTAAGGTTAACAGAGACTAGGTTGATGACATGGAAGTTGACTGGAGAGAAAGCACAGGAGTTCAAGGAAATACTCAGAGATCTAGCACTTCAGGAAGAAGAGAAAATAGGTGGAGCTGAAGAAGAATGTCAGCACCTATAAAAAACAACGTGTGAGGACTATAGAACAAGTATACGGGTATGTAATAAGGTCCATAAGGAAAACTGGTGGTGGAATGAAGATGTACAGGAATTAAACAAAAGAAAGAAGGACTGTAGGAAAAAGTGAGAGATAGAAAAGATAGACAAGGAATACTGTTTGGTTAAGAAAGAGGCTAAGAGTTGTAATACCAAAGAACAATGCATCAGAGATACTCTACCAGGTTCTGGAAAATGACTCAGCAGATGACACAAAGAAACTTTATCAGGTTGCAAGGCAAAGACAGAAAGATAAAGAAAACAGTCATCAGACACCCTTCATAATGGATTCCAGCAACATCCTGCTCACCAGTCCACAGGATATCAGAGGCAGATGGTTCAGAGGCAGATGAAAGGAGTCCTTTCAGCAGCTTATGAATGAAAAAAAAAAAAAAACAGAAGTTGTTATTCCCCTGGACACTGCCTACAATGAAAGAAGAAAAACAGCCCACTCTAGAAGAAGTCAGAACAGCACTAAGGAAAATGAAGCCAGAGAAAGCAGCAGGCTCAGATGAGGTCACAGTAGATATGATCAAGATGTTGGGTGAGGTTGGGGAGAAACTGCTTTTGAGTGTACTCATAGCACTATAGAGAGAAAGGCGTATCCCAGATGCCTGGATAGTAAGAATTTTAGTGCCAATGTTCAAGAACAAAGGGGGCATTCACAACGATGGGGAACACAGAGGTATCAAACTCCCGTGTCACTATATGAAAGTCCTGGAAAGGGTGATTGATAAACGTATGCAGAGTAGTAGAAAGTAAGATGGAAAATGAGCAGTTCAGATTCAGATCAGGATGCAGCACAAAGGACTCAATGTTTGCAGTGAGACAGATAGATGAGAAGAAGCTTTAAATGAGGAAAGAGTCCAACTGGGCATTCCTATTCTTGGTGAAAGCATATGACAAAGTCCCAATGACGCTGATTTGAGCAGTCATGTGATGGTTCAAAGTTCCAGACACATTGGTAGAATTAGTGCAGGCTATGTGCAAGGACCCAATAACACAAGTGTGAACAGTGCTTGGATTTACAGAGGGTTTCCAGCAGGAGTGGGTGTGCATCAGGGTTCAGCTCTGGGCCCAATGCTGTTCACAGTGGTAATAGATTATATTAGCAAACAGGTCAGAAGTGATAGATCAACAAAGTTACTATATGCAGATGATATAGCATTATAAGCAGACTCCGAACAAGAACTTCAAATAATAGGGGAGTGGAATGCAAACTGGAAGGTACATGGGATAAAACTGAGTACAGATAAAATAGTTGTAATGCAAGGAAATGGCTAAAATCAACATAAGCTGAGAAATGAGGTTTAAGATAAAATAATGCAGCAGGTTAACAGCTTGAGGCATCTGGGAGGAGTTGTTGAGAGAATGGAAATTTGAATGAGGAGGTAAAAGGCAGAATCAGGACAGCTGCGAACAAATGGCACAGACTGTCAGGGAGAGTGTGTGTGACAGAAAAATACCAAAGAAGCTGAAAATTAAAATGTAAAAAATAGGATGCGACTAGTACTAATGTATGGTACGGAAACGTGGGCTGTGAAGGAAAAGCAGTCGAGGATGTAAGAGGTGATGGAAATGATGTTCCTGAGACAGGTGGTAGGATGCACAGTATGGGGCTGACAAAGAAATGAGGACATCAGAGCAGAAGCCCAAGTAGATTCAATTGCAAAGAACATCAAAGAGAACACATTCTGGTGGTTTGGGCACATGTGCAAGAAAGCAGAAGACAATCTGGTGAAGGACATTTGGGACAGATAGGAAGAAAGCAAGAAGCAATGAGGGAATCCAGCAGAGAGATAGACTGCGTGAGACAGAAGACCTGTGACAGTCAAACATGACTATCAAAGAAAATAAGAGATTGGCACTGAATTGAGAGAGAGGGCAGCAGTTGCCACAACACCCTAACTGCATACAAAAAATGAAGAAAAAGGGGATTGCTAATGATGATGATGATGATGATGATGCTATGTCTGTCTGAATTCCAGTGTGTTTCTTAGTATATTTTATCTTCATATACCCTAAAATTGTTGTTATGGGTCTGACATATTGATATGATATTGCTTTTCATAATCTTTGCCCCGTACCAAAATGTAGTTTGTGTTCCCTTTATAGGCTCATTATACTCATAATAATGGAATTTTTTATTAGATAGAGGTACAATGCTCTTGAGTAATAGCTTTTTAGGTAGCCATTGGAAAACTCATAAGTTTATCTTTTTCACTTAACAATCCCAACACATACTAATTGAAGATGAGTACAAAGCTTTTTATGATATAGTTAAAACCTATTCAGAGCAGAACAGCTAACATAGCAAGTTTTTAAGTAGTGAAACACATAACGGCTACAAAATTGCCAGACTTTACACAATACTGTAGAAGTGTCAAAATTGTTAGTTCAGTATAGCAACACTCTTATTTATTTGTGGCTGATGGTTGTCACTTCAAAGAGAAAGACCTACAGTATTTCAGATTGTAATTAAAATTTTCTGCATTTGCATAGATAAAGGTAATGCTTCAATGACCGTAAATGGAAGTACTGAATTCATTTATGGAGTGTTGAGGTATATTAAGTCATTCCTTGATCTTCACATAAAAAACTACAATTTTGAAGAGTCTTATTTCATTTTAACTCTTTATGTGTGTACTTTACTGACTTCAGGAAAACAATCTGAAGGTGTTAAACTGTGTGTGGGGCTATTATTTGTTTAACACAGACAAATTCATAACAAAATCAGTACTATTTTCATCATAGTTTTGGAAGCTTATCTATAACTCTGCAGTGAACCATCTCACTCATCTAAAAGGGACTAGAACTCAAACTAACAAAAATATTAAATACAGATTTTTTTGCAGGGAAGGCCTCTGAACCTTGGAATATATATATATATATATATATATATATATATATATATATATATATATATATATATATACTAACTGCATGGGCCAACAAACATGGAGAAAACGTATTATCTCTTACAGAAAAGGAAGTACTGTCAACAGACACTTAGAAACATTCTGCAGTGATTTTCTATGGGAAATAGCAATCAGGGAGTTAAACATCAGTGAGGTTACCTCAACCAGATAGAACCTCAAAAAATTTGCACTCGACAAGGACTAGGTTCAAAGGTGTGTACTAGGCCAATGACCACAAGGGCCTTTTTAAGCCTAGTCATGTATCCCAAAAGTGGGACAATGTCTGGTACCCTTGATAAGTGTAAGTAAGAGCTTGGGAGTTGAAATATTTACAAGCAGTGGTCTGGGAGATGAATGGTTTACAGGCTGCCTGTGTCCATTAGAAACATGGGTGTCAAACCAGGGATGAATTTTCTGTTCCCCATCCAACTGTCCAAGTTACACTTGAACTGGGTTAGGGAGGAACTCTTCTTCACATAGATGGGAAGCCTGTTCCAGAGAAGGAGTAGTCTCATTGATACATATCTGTCTCTCCAGCAGGTCCTATTTATATCACAGGCAAGATTTAAATCTTTAGTACAGGTAATTTTGGTGCTGTTTTGTGGATGTGTAGATCCATCATAGTAAGGTCTTACAATGCCCTGTATGCCAGGCATAGATCTCCACTCAACAGCCTGTAGGAGACAGAATACAGGGATAGGGTCTTGATGTGATCTGTATAGGACATGTTACTTACACCCTGTATTCTTTTAGTGAGGAACCTCTGTGGACGTTCCAGTTATTGGATGTGCCTGGTTAGGTATGTACCAAAGGGGGCACTGCACTCAGTGATAGGTCTGATGAATGCTTAATACAGTGCAACAATGACCTCCTTGGACCTAGATGCCATTTTTTAAATTTTTGATTACCTTAAAATACCTATTACTTTTTTGTATATATAAGGATATACATTTTCTATTTAAAGTCAAATACAAATGCAAGATTGTCTTGCTGCCAAACTTTTCATGGTATATTTGTCTGGGTGGTACTACAGCATTCTGACAGAAGAAACATGTTTTTTATTATTGTTTTTCATAGTAGTTTTAAATTCTAAGTAAAACGTGAACAAAAGTTTTCTCTATGCTGCAAGGCCTGTATTGTAAAATAAGTAGTTATAGGTTTATGATCTTATCGAAATTGCCCCAGAAACAGATATAACAAACTACAGTAGCATAAATTGGTAGTGATGTGAAGAAGCATTTTCTTTTTATGACTGATTGTTATATTTAGCTTTTTCATTATATTATATTCCATGTGCAGACTCTTAAAACCAAGAATGCTGACATAACAGAAATCATCATTAGTACAAAGGCTTTAACATAATAGAACTATAGGATACTGATTAACATATTAAAGACCACCACAATAAAGATAAAACTGTGGAAAATTACATGTTGCCCTAGAGAATTCTATGTTGTCTCTGACTATCTATTGCCCTCTGACAATATGCTGTGTGTATGTTATTGTGCTTTTCACAGAATGCTTTATAGTTCTAATCACCTGTCTTTAATTATACATTATTAAAAACTGACATCCACAGATTCTAAAACGTACCCGCCTGAAGCATTTTAGTTAAAACATGGAGGAACAATATACTAAACGTAGCTTCCCACGTAACATTTTAGGTACAGTTAAATATGAATCATCTATAAACATTAAGATTATTCAGAAAGTTGGAACATCAACAAAGAAATAATAGTGTGAGATGTTTTCATGTCTTTTATTTACCATAAAGGACGTAAACCCCAATGCACTTGCCGTCTATGGGTTTAGTTTGCAATGACACCTCAGCATTTCTGGTCATGTTGTAAGATGACAGAAATGTTTGATTATACAAGGGAATACTGCATAACCTTGTGCCTTATGATGTACACAAAGTGTGTCATTAATCCTCTAACAATATATATATATTGGTACATCTCAAGTTTTGTTTATTAGCTGTCTTGACATTTGTAGTAACATGCATAGATCTGATGACAGGCATGTGTTCCATTCTGAGGTTTCTTTAAGCTGGGCGAGATTTAGAATAGCAATAGATATAATTGTGAATGTATTGCTCTAATAAAAAAAATTAAGACCATAGTAATGTGTTTAAAAGTACATGGTGTGAACATTGTGATTATGGGTGTTTAAATGGCTGCACTGATGTGCCTTGTATAGAGAGGTATTGCAGCAGATTTTTTGAGCTAATTAAAATATGTATATATTTTTAAAATGACATGTTGCATAATAAGGCAGATTGACAGCAGCTGTATAGCAATAAGCCATTCTTATTACAGTCTGTAATCCCATCTCAGTTACACAGTGATGAATACTTCATACTAATATTTTCTCTTTTGTCAGTCCTGTTTTGCAGTTAGGTAGTATCCTTGTTTCAGTCCTCAATGGATGATAATTCTTTGGGCTCCAGTCATAATGTGTTATTTGTGAATTTGCTTTAATATACCATGTGTTTGCTGCATTATGCTGTTTATGTTATTTACTAAGCTGCAGATTCCTTTCTTTGTCTATTACATTTTGGGGGGGATGTGTGTGTGTGTGTGTGTGTGTGTGTGTGTGTGTGTGTGTGTGTGTGTGTGTGTGTGTGAGACTGTGTAGAATTCTTATGTTCTCCGCATATCTGTGTACATTTTCTCTGGATACTCATATTTGTTTATTTCTTCATAGCATGTGTATATCTGCATATCTGCATATGTGCTTATATGTGTGTGTTTATGTATATATGTATTTGTGTATATGTGTGTTGTACACATTTAGATAAATATTTATCCTAACAGGAAACCAGGATAAAGGTTGAGATAAAAACATGGATTTAGTATTATGTGTCACTAAATTTGTATCTACACTTTTGGCACTTCGCCAACATTTATCTATGCTTTGGCATTACATCAACACTTTTCTACGCACTAGATGCATCATCAGAACTATAGAAATTCTCTTAAACATGTTTGTGTTACTTCGTAAAAACTGAAGTAAACGTTTGCACACTGCACTTATAAAACTGACACTCCCAAAACAACATAGCCCACCTGCAACAACCCCTTTAACCCTAATCTAATCTTATTTTAATAAAAATAAGAAAACTAAAATAAAAATAAACTGAAAAACAAAAGGTATTCTATTCAGTATAATAGAAACATGTAACTTTGTACACACTGAACTGGCAAAATTCACATAAACAACCACCCCAAAAAACAACACTGCCACCTAAATTAACCCCTAAAATTAAAATCATTTTAGAGTGATCTAAGTTAAAATAAAACAATAAAAATAAAACACAAACTGCAATAGATAATTTTCAAACAATCTAAACTAACTTTAATTAAAAAATGACTAAACTATAAAACTTAACATTTCCTGCATAACTGTAACTATACTGCTAGCACCCATCAAAAATGAATGGGAATTACAAAAATAAATTTCAAAATTAAAGTTCAAAGCTACTGACAAGACATTATTCATAAAAAGCTATAGAAACTACCTAAAGCTCAGTTCAGCAGAAACGTGGGCAGTTAATAAAGCTCAGTGAAGTCAATGGAAAATACTTGTAACATGATGAAGACACAGATAAAAAAAATGATGAATGGACTATGTGGGGGTTGTTTTTTGTACTATAGGATTAGAGAACTATTAATAAACAGTGCACAGTCAAGAAGAAGTGTTAGACACTCTGATATGCATACCATAGACATGGGTGATTCAGAAAGGAGCCTGTAAACAATGGAGGAAAGACATACACAGCTGCAAAAATGGAGGATCATACCCCGCAATGGTTTGTGATTTATCTATATGCATATAGTATAATTGCACACTTAGAGTAAAAAAAAGACTAGAGGTTTCTCATAAAGCCTGGAACAGATAAAGGACATCAAAAACAATGCTGGATAATCTGCAGGAAAACGCAGCACTAAGCACTCCAAATATAAAGTAAACTTTATATTTATGAGCTGTGTAAATGAGAGAAGTGGCAAACTAGATCTGGAGAGTGAAGGCAGACTGCATGGAATTACACAAAAAGGTAAAGAGATGAAGTCCAAGAAAGTTTTAGTTAGTGCCAAGCAGTCTGTGAGGAGATGGTTAAGTACTTGTGGTGATGAGGAGGAATCAAATCTGACAAGTGCCTGAATTAAAAAAAAAGATCATGTCTGTTTAGTACTAGTCACATAAATCTACCATATAGTTAAGTTACTAAGAAATAAAGCTGCAGTGGGCTCATTTGGTGCCTCGTGCCGCTCCCTGATCTGGCACACCTCAACATTAGGCCGGTGGTGCTTATCCTGAAGTAAGGACATGGATTATAAAGGAATGCAAAGCAAACATTATATGACTGAATTAAATATGAATGTATGAATGATAGTTTTCATTCAACATTACAGTTCAATCAAAGTGGGATAACGGCTTGTCCATGAGTAAGAAAGGCTCTTTAGGTAGCTTAGGTGTACATGCAGACCGAAGCTGTTAAAAAGTAGAAATGGATTGCAAAAGCATGGCTATTAGAAATGTCAAGAGACCCACTCTAATGAAAATTGTCAAAAGAGAGATACAGAACAGGATCACACCTGGGTTAGTAATGAATGCTTAAGATGGGGAGTATGCATGGAGGGGAGAAGAGATGACAGATATAAGAAAGGGAGTATGACAAAGTGAGAAAAGAAAGAAGCAAGTCTTTAACACAGGTGTTAAGTATTCATACATGCAACATCTACAGTGGTGAAGCAGAGTATTGCATGTTTGAAACTCCATTGAGAAATGGATAACAACAGTTCTATGAGTATCAAAAAATATTTGGGTGTTGAACTAGTGTTTTGTACAAGTTAGTATGCACTCTGCAGTACACTAAAGTAAGAAACTCATTGCTCTCACTTTTTCTTCTTTCAACTTTTTCCCGGTTAGGGGTCGCCACAGCGGATCACCTGTCTGCTCATGATTGGCAGTGGAGTTTTATGGTGCCAAGGTGCCAGCCTGGTGCTCAACCTTCCTCAGAAGGCACACGCATGCACACCTAGGGCCAATTTGGAGTGTCCAATCCACCTACAGCATGTCTTTGGGATGAAACCGGAGCACCTGGGGGAAACCCACACGACCACAGGAAGGGCATTCAGACTCCACACAGAAGGCACCCCTGCCAAGAATCGAACTGGAGAACCTCTTGCTGTGAGGCAGCAACGCTAATCGCTGCACCACTGTGGCTACCCTAAACTTATTGTTCTCACTGCTCTGTAGTATTTGTATCTACAGCTTATCTCACAGTATATTTTCAAAAGTGTCAGTGATGATGCTGAGGGTGAGGCAAATTTAATGACATCAGATAACACACAGAACTGTGGCAGTAAACTGCATGATGAATAAAGAAAGAAAAGGCTAACACACTAATAGACTATCACATCATACCTCTCACCTGTACAGATTTTGGCAGAATGTCCAGATTTTTGCCTTATATGTTTGGTCCGTTTTTCATACAATTGTGACTGTCTGGTAATTAGTGACAAATCATTAAAGATTGAAGTTAGAAAATAATGGCAGACATTTGAGTTTTAGACTTCATACCCTTCAGAAAGTTCATGTGAATGCAAAACCTGTTATTCTATCAACTTTCTAAGTTTGTAAGATCAGTATTTCAAAATTGTCCCTATTTGTACCCTTTTTTATGGCTTTGTCCAGATTTCTTACTCTAAGAGGTTGAGGGGTATATTACATGCTTGACAGGTTTTAAAAAATAAACTTAATTTCATTGTATAATGTGGAAAGTAAAAAAAAAAAGTGGATTAAGTGATATAAGAAAAATAATTGAACAATTTACTATTGATCATGGCTGACACCGGAGCACAATACCAATGTATAAAGAAGTATTGATGAAGCCACTCCCTGAAATTAACCCAATGGAAAAAAACAATAAATTTTTTATGCAGGGGACAACTCCCTACACTCCCTGGTGGAATTGATATATACCAGGTATATACCAAGTGTTTTTTATGTTAAGTTTTATATGGACTGAGATTGTCAATCGGCACATAAGATAAGGTTTATGGATGTAGTAAGAGAGGACATGCAGGTGGTTTGTGTGACAGAGCAAGATGCAGAGGACAGGAAGAAATGGAAACAGATGATCCATTGTGGCAATCCCTAATAGGAACAGCCGAAAGAGTAGAAGAAGCTATGCCATGATGTTCCCTCAGTAATCATTGGTCATGATGTTATGCCATGATGTTCCCTCAGAAATCATTAGTTGTGTTGTGCACAATGTTCCCTCAGTAATCATTTGTGCTGTGCCAAAGATGTTCCCTCAGTCATCATTGGTTGTGATGCTATGCCACAGTAATTCCCTCAGTTGTCATTGGTTGTCATGCTGTGCCAATACTGTTCCCTCAGTCATCATTGGTTGTGATGCTGTGCCACAGATGTTCCCTCAGTCATGATTGGTTGTAATGCTGTGTTATGTAGGGAATGCAACAGCATGATAGTGTTATTTTACCAGCATGCCAAAAGTCTTCTTAACTCTCTTCTCTATGTGCATATATAATGCATTTTCCCAAATTACTCTATAAGAATAGCTTTTTAATTGTATAACCCTTTAGAAAAACCTTAGTGAATTTGTTTTTGACTATTTGTAATGATGAATGTTCTTATTGTTCAAATTGGTCTCCTCAATGTATCATTTATATTTTTCATATTTTTGTAATTTGTATTTTTGGAGCTTTTCTCCCCGGGCCTCCACTGAAACTGGGTCCTCGGGGCCCAGTGGACGTCCCCGGTAATCAAACTGGAAATAAATAAATAAAATAAATAAATATGGGCTGCACTGGGTAGTTTGTCTTTTGCCTCTCCAGTGCTTTGGTGGATGCTGTACCATTGCTGCACCATACCATTGTGTAACGTACACTCCTTTTACACCACACTGCTTTTCTTATTGTAGAGTTGTGTTTCAGTATGTTTTTACATTACTCTGCCACAGTATAGCAAAAACAGACATTTTTGCACCATCTGGTTTTTTTCTGCAGCTCATTGAACCTTTATAACATAAAATATGTTTGGCACAGCAGTTTCACTTAAACAAGCTGTTTATCCAGTATTGTTGAAGCATACATTGTAGCTTTATTGTGCTGTGACATTTTTTGTGTGTGTGTTACTTCTTTTAATGAGTGTAATAAGATTGATTCACAGAAATCATATAACACTGTACTCCGTGGCAGCTATGGTTTAGTATTTCTTTACATTATCTTTTCTACCATGGTTTATTCCTTTTCTTCTTGTGCAACATATTTTGCCCTCCTACAACGTATGTTTGAACTCGGGAACTAACAATATTATATCCTATCTTGTTACTGCTAGTGAGATGATGTTACTCAACATTTAACTAAAGGTTTCATTCCATTTCCCTTACACCAGACAGGCTGAAACTAAATTGCCTGGCTGCATTTGCATACAAATCAAGAACACAAAACATTTATACACACAAGTTCAGTCATGTAATATTTTTTATATGAATGCAGATAATCATTAGACAACTAAAATGCATTTTAAGGAGGCATGCTGTCCTGTACTGTACTCTTCTTATGTAGATATCCTCAATCTGAGGTCACTGCACCTCAGACAGAAAAAGCAAGATAGTCTTACATTCTGTTTTAGTGATTGTTCTTTCTTTTGGAGACTTTGATTTTGGAGGTCATATAAACACAGACTCTATGGATGAGACCTTACTACGCCTGTTCCCATATGGAGTGAACGAACACACATGGGAATACCCATTCTCTAATAATAGATCTCAAGCAAATGTAATCAAAACACTCTCTCTCAAAGAACAGGACACTCGTAACTAGGTCCTGAGGAAGTTTTCAGTGTTCATCATGGAGCTTTGTCCCTGCACTCATGAGACAGCATTTAGAAGTACTACCTCAAACAAGTCTTCTAAAACCTTGAAAAATTTCAGTGTTGTAGTCAAGCTAACCAATATTCAGACATTCCTTTATCCACAGTATCCACAGGTACTCATAAAACCTCCAAAATGCACACCAGCAGGTGTGGCTACACAAGTCATAAAAGGCCCAATCTCTTGTATGCAGTGACAGACATCCATAAAGCTGATATAGTAATACTGCTGTGTTGGTATATAAATAGTACCTAAATAGTACCGCATGCACATACTTTGGAAACATCTGAATCTTGCTAGTCATTTTCGGAGATAGCAGAGTTGGTACATGATCAGAAATCACTTTATTTCCTAGACTTTTTAATTTCTTTCACTGATTTTACTCAGTGAAGGCTTGATATAGCCACAATGATCAGATGCAGAAACTGCACCCTCCTGGCCCTGAAATACAGGACAAGAACATTGAGATGTACAAATTACAGGCCTGCAAGGCTTTTTAAGCCTTGGTATTGCATATTATTTATCTGTCCTGGAGAAGGTAACATAACACAGCATGTGTCCGTCTTTTATACAGAGAAAAGGAATGAGGTACTATGTTAATGGAACATTGATGCTAGTGGACTGCAAAAGAGCAAGGTAGTGTGGGGAGTGGTCATTCATGTGACTGCAGTTAATGGCATGCAGTGTGGAGTCCTTCTGTCAGTAGAATTGTGGGACCCATCGGCACCTTGGATCATATAGCATGCAACATCTTTTTATTAAGAGCAGAATTGCGTTCTACTAGTCTTTTGGTGCAGAGGTAGTAAAACCAACCTTTGAGTATAAGTTTGTAACACTAAAATACACACCCAGGAAGGATATGATAAACCGACCTACAGTCCCATCTTCTAACCCCAGGGAGAGTCTGGGGAATAGAACTGCTAGAGTTACATGGAATGAGCAACATTTGGAAATGGCAGCAGATGTTCACGCAGCATGCATAGTTCATGACTGCTAACCATTTGACCTAAGGTAAGGATGCTTGTCTGATCATCTACAAGAATGGCAACTTGCAGCTTTTATACCCTGCGCACTGAGGATCACTTGCCATCACTTACAAGTGGTTAGTTACTGCTTCTCAAAGAATGGAGGTCCATCCACTGAAGGAATACAACTGACAATGTCTACCAAGGAAAAGAGGAGGTACTCTCAAATAGTGATAAAGCTGGTGGGTTATCAGGGCAAAGGAACTTTACAGGTTGGATGATAACATAAAAAACAGAGTCTATGCCTTCTGTGTATGGTATCAGGGTTTATGCAGACAACACTACTGTCTCAGGTGTTATACCTTGCTGCACTGCAGTTTTGTCCTTGTAGTGTCATTGCATCAAAACATGTTCATGCTAACCTCAAAGCACAGCTCACAGCACAGGGTTACTAGAATCACGGGCATGGTTACATCATACCATATTCTTTTGACAAGTATGTAGTTTTTTTAGTGGTTAATGGCTATTTTATGCCAACATGACTGAATAATAATAAGGTCAAACAAGTGCCACTGCAAAATTATGTTCATTGTTAAATGTTCTACGCACCTACAAAGAGCAAGAGGAAAGTAGTATTTCTGCATACTTCACCCCCCCCCCCCACCACCAATATTCTGATATGGTGCTAAAATGGAAAACAAAGTTATGAGCCTTACACAGTTCCATTTCCTGCTCAAGTTAAAGGGATTTAATTGTTGACAAGCTGAAGAAAGATGTAATGAAAAGGTAATTGCATGACTTCCTTTCAAAAGCAAAGCACTGTGTCAAAGAAAAGCTAGGTTAAATGAAAGAGAAAATCAATTTACTTTGCGAGCATTCAGCCCACACAGAATACAATGAATTTCTATGACTCAGCAATTCAGATATAATTAACCTTAATTGTTTAGATATAATTAACCTTATTTTTTTCCGCAATCTTAGGGCTGAGAAAAATAAACTCAGAATGTTAAACTAACATCCAGGAAACTATGACGTACAGCTGAAAAGGAAGTACACAAAAAAGTCTCATTAGTTCAAAGATATAGATTAATAGATCCATAGGTGATTACTAGGCTAATAGCACAAAAGCCTTCAAAAGCCTAGCCAATAATACCCAGGATATGACAATATTATATCTTAAATATCCAGTTATGAGATGGGGTATAAAAATTAATGAGTATAAATTAGTGACGTTGTCAGAATACTTCAAAATAACCTGGTGACTATTAGCAATGTAGATTCACACTGTTTTAAAGTAATCATTTAATGATGACAAGGAATCTTCACATGTGATTAATTTCTAACATATGTTTAATTTCTGATTTTTATATGTGCTAGAACCTAGTTGGTAACAATTAGATATGAAAATGAGCGTGTGTTCGACATTTCTTTATAGAACAGAAACAATATTTAAAGTCAACATCTGCTAAGATACAAAGAACTTCTTCACAAATACATCTAGGCATAAACATGTTTCTTGGACAATTACATTTATTCTGTTTCAGGAGACAAATATTGTTAATCTTTTTTACTGACATCCACACAAACAGGGATAAAAGACAGCATTTTATCTTTTTGCATGGTCAATAAAATGCATATTCCTGTACTTACAACTTCATTGTCATTTAAAGCAGTAGAGCATAGTACACGTGACCATTCTGACTTCTGTCTTTACTAAATCATTCTTAAGGCCTATTCTTTTCACATTTTGAGCATCCTTTCATATGTTTATAACATTTAAATAAAACAATGAATAGACTTTTTTAATATGGATTTTATTATGTCTGCATCAATATTTGCAGGCCATTTTTCAGTACATAAATTATTTCTTTATAATGAAACGTAGAAGAGGTGGTATACCCTGATTTTACAGAAGATAAAGTGTCTGAAAACAGATGCACATGCTGAATAAAACCTGCTGTGAGTTTTATTAGGAGCACCCTATGTGAAATATTAGTAAAGCCACTTTTACTGCAATAATAAATCAGAATCAAAATATGAAAAGAAAAGTTTCATACTAGAAAGGATTTAATGATGATCCAAAATAGAATGTAAATGCAACCAATGGAAAAAAGAAACAATTTAACTGTTCATATTCACTTCTGCTTTACTTTTTATCAGTGTAACATTTTATCTTTTATTGTATATTTGAAGTTGCTGCCCTGACTCTAGTTTTGTGTGTGTGTGTGTGTGTGTGTGTGTGTGTGTGTGTGTGTGTGTGTGTGTGTGTGTGTGTGTATGTGTGTGTGTATATATATATATATATATATATATATATATATATATATATATATATATATATACATATATATTTTCATTATATCAGCATGTGATTTCTTGTATGCCTGTTAGTCTTATGTGCTCATACAGAACATTAGTAATTAAAGGTATGTAACACTGGGTGCAGTAGGGTGAGGAAGGGAAGCACTGAGGCATGTCATTTGATGGTGTCTTGGTTTGAATGGTGCCACACTCAGACTGGATTTCTCTGTTTCACAATTTCATTCCTAGTGTCTAATATCATATCTATCTGTCTGTCTTTGTTAGTACTAGCATTTCTCAGGTGGCTCTTTGAAAAATGTTTGCCTGGCATGTTTGTAGAAGTACAAATGCACACACACACACACACACACACACACACACACACACACACACACACACACACACATACACACACACACGTGTGTGTGTGTGTGTTTGTGTGTGTGTGTGTGTATCTATATATATGCATCTATATCTATATCTACAGCAATGGATAGATATGTGTGTGTGTCTGGTTTGCATGCATCCTGTTCATTGTATAGAATGCTATCAGTTGATTTTAAATCATCACATAATTTGGTGGTGAAATATAGGAGTTACCAAAAGGAGCAGCACTGAATGCTACTTTTGGTGAAGATATGTACCTGTGGTAGTGGTAAGGTTGTGTGGGGTGTGTGTGTGTGTGTGTGTGTGTGTGTGTGTGAGTGAGAAAGAGTGTTTGTGGGTTAGAGTTAGGGTAAGACCTAGGGAAAGGGGCATATTTTGTGTCATACATGTATGGTGTCTGTGAGTTGTGTCTGTGTGCCTTGTTTAGTGGTATTGTTAGGGAATGGGATTTAGTAACATAATGTGTAGAATTGCAATTTGGGGCAGTAGTAGGGTTAGGATTTAACAAATATGTGTTTAGTATATGTCTGTGCTGGAATGCCTGACAAAATGCCGACCGTCTGATTTTCCGAACTTTAATGTCGAATCTTCAGGTGTCAAATGGTCAGAATATCATAAAAAATTCTGAATTCGACAATTCTGACCACTCTACCACCTAAACAAGTGTTACCATGGGTCACAAAGGGGGGGGGGCATTTTGTGTTTCGCTTACTTTGTGTTCATATTTATGCAAACTCGCAGACGTGTTCGAACATTTTCCGGTCGGCCATCCACCGGCCGACCAAATGCATGCATACCGCCTGTGCCTTAGGGCATCTATAAACTGCCCCTTTCCATAAGGAATATAAGTGACAAGCCAGGGGTGAATTTGCGATTTCCCATCCATTGTCCAAACTGCATTTGAATAAGTTTAGGGATGAGCTCTATTTCGCAGGAATGGGGAGTCTGATCCAGGGAAGGAGCAATCCCTGATACACATACCTATCCATCACCATGTTTTGTTTATGTCACAGATGAGGCATATATCCGTAAATCTGGTAATTCTAGTGCTATTTATTTTGTGAATGTGTAGCAGAACCACCAGGGCTAGATCTGAGAATGTCTTGTATGTTAGGCATTGATTGCCCCTCAGTAGTCTGTAGGAGACAGAGTAGAGGGATAGGGCTTTGAGGAGGACCACATAGGACATATTATTTACACCCTGTATTCTTTTAGTGAGGAACTTCTGTGGCCACTCCAGCTGTTGCAAATGACCGGTCAGTTACATGGTGAAGGATGCATTGTACTCAATTATTGTCTAATGAGGGCAGAGTATAGTGGGACTATGATCTCCTTACATCTAAATGCTATACCTTTACTTATAAATTATGCCACGCAGAAGGATTTTCTCACTATCATGGACACATGGTGATCAAAGTTCAGGTTAGTGTCATAGGTTCATAGGTTGGTACTAGGCTATCAGCCCTAGGGCCTATACAAGCCTAGCCATAACAATTTCCTGAATATTTCTTCCCACAATATTTACTTCCCTGGACCCCTGTCTAGCAGGGCAATTGACATGATCCATGAGGTGAATTTCCTATCTCCCATCCAATCATCAAGGTTCCTTTTGAAGAGGGCCAAGGAGCCGCTCTGCTTGACATGTATGGGCAGTATATTCCAGAATATGGGGAGTCACTGGGTCAGGAACCTATCCCTCCAGCATGTTTTGTTCATTGTGATAACAAGGTTTAGATCCCTGGAGCGTGTGGCTCTGAGGGATTGAGATTTCTTTAAGTGGAGCATGTCTAATAGCTCAGGGTTTGACATGGCCTTGCATGTTAAGCAGAGATCGCCTCTGAGTAAACGATATATCACAGAGTATAGCTGGAGTTTTTTTTAGACGGTCAGCATATGGCATCTGCTTTAGGCCTGTGATTCTTTTAATGAGGTATTTCTGCGGCCTTTCCAGCTGTTGCAGATGTCTTGTGAGGTACATACCAAATGGGGCATTATAACTCTATAATGGGTCTAATGAGGGATGAGTACAGTGGGACAATGACCTCCTTTTTCCTGGATGAAAAGCCCTTAGTGATGAAGTGTGCCACATAGAAGTATTTTCTGACTGGTGTGGCGATGTGGTTATCGAAGGTGAGACCACTGTCCACCTGTGTCCCTATGTCTCTCATCACACTTTCAGTGTATAGTGTACTGCCACCTATGTGGTAATTCATGGGTACATGGTTTTTCCCAAAGGGGAGAACTATACATTTCTTGGCATTAAGCTTGAGCCCATGGCTCTGGCACTAAGCATCTGTTTCTGTAAGGCCCTTTTGTAGAATATCCACATCATTTGGGGATTCAGTAATGGCTCCCAGTTTGCAGTCATCTGCAAAACTTTGTTAGCCAGAGTCCCTTAGTGTTGGCCTGTATTTCAGAGAAGTAAATGCCAAACAAGTGCGGTCCCAAGACTGAACCCTGAGGTACTCCACTTGTCACTTGTCTGGAGCTGGATTTGGAGTCGGCTACTTTTACAGTCTGGGTTCTGTCAGTAAGCCAGTTGGCAACCCATCGAGTGACGTAGGGATTTATGCCCAGCTTAGTAAATTTATCTATGATTCCAGAGTGGGGGATGGTGTTGAAGGCCTTGGCGAGGTCCAAATAGGCTGTGTGGACCACCTTACCCTTGTCCACGGCTCTGGAGACTGATTTAAAGAAGTCACTCAGGTTCAGGAGACAAGATTGGCTCTTCACGAACCCAAACTGGGTGGGGTCCAGTGTTTGAAGGTTGCCAATGTCTTTGTTTATAAGTTCCATGAGTTCTCAGGTTCCTTACAACTGGGTCTACATTTAGGGGAGTGTTATCAATGTTGTAATTTGCAGGGGTAGTCATCTTCCCAAAGGGTATAATTATGCATTTTTTGCACTGAGTTTTAGGCCATAGTTCTGGCACCATTTATTTATCTGTGTCATACCTTCCTGGAGGATATCTACATCTTTGGGGGATTCAGTGATTGCATCCAGCATGCAGTCATCTGCGAAGTTGGTCATCTGAAAGCCCTCTACATTTGCCTTGACTTCAGAGAAATAAATTTGAAACAGGAGAGGCCCCAGTACCAAGTCTTGTGGGATACCACCAGTAACAGGCCTCTTGGCAGAGGTGGATTCCTCCATTCTAACTTCATGTGTCTTATCTGTGAGCCTTTAATCTATCCATCAGGTGACATGGGGATTTATGCCTAAATTTGTGAGTTTATCTCTAATATCCAAGTGAGGTATTGTGCCAAATGCCTTTGCCAGGTCAAGGTAGGCAGTATGTACTGCTTTGCCCTCATCCATGGCTGTAGTGACCTTCTCAAAGCTTAGTAGGCATAACCTGCCCTTGATGAAACTGAACTGGGATGGTTCCACTGTTTGAAGAGTTCCTATGTCTTTGTTTATCAGGTCCACAATAATTATTTCCATAGTCTTGCACATAAGACCAGTTATACTTGTGGGTCTGTAGTTCCCTGGGTCTGTTGATGGTTCCCCTTTGTGTACAGGGATGACAGTTGCAGTCCTCCATTTCCTAGCAATGAAGCCTGTCTGGAAACTGTGGTTGAATAAATCTTCTAGTGGGCCCAACAGGTCATTTTTCAAGCTATTTAGGAGGCATCCTGGGATATTATCAGGACCCACTGATGCAGTGTTTTTAGGTCTGGAGAGTGCAGTGAGGACCTGTTCTTTAGTAATAGCTGGGGGAGAAATGGTAGAGGGTATTCCTGGAGAGGAACTGGGGGTGATAGGGTGTGAAATTAGAGCTAAATGTATCAGCCAGCAAATTTGCTATATCGCTGGTTCACCATATGAAGTTCCATGTACTACTAGTTTAGCACACTATTGGGTGTTCCCTTTAAGGTTGTGTACATAACTGAAAAATGCCTTATGGTTATCTATAGCATGGGAGGCTATTTTTGCCTTGAGGTTGCTTTGGTAGATTTGATTATTTCCCTAAGTTACTCATTGAGACTGATGAGGGAGTTTTTTGTCTTTTGAGCATAGCCCCTCCTGTTTTTGGACATGATTTTCTTTCTTTTGCTGTACAACCTATTTATACTGGGGGTCCACCAAGGGGGTTGCTTTTAAAGTTTGTCCTAAGTCTATTTCAGTTTGGTACCGCCGTTTCAATGCAGTTATTCACATGCTTGTACAGGGTTTCTGTAAAGACTTCCACATAGACCACCACATTCTCTGAGTTTGGGGGGGGGGGGCTTGGAATTTAGCTATGTCTTCACTTAATAGTAGGTAGTTAGCCTTGGAAAAGTTCTTAAAGGTTCTGGGGTTTGCTGGGAGTTCAGCCTTTATATTTATTTATTAAAATAACTTTCCTCATTTGACATGACATAATTGTATTGTTACCTCACCTTGAAACAACATCTGTTAATCCTGGCATAAAGCAAACACCAGCAAGACATACCATTCCCTCTGATCACACTCTGTTATAGAGTATTTCTGTAGATGAAGCATTGCAGTATTCTGTCACTGCAGAAGTAGTGTAGTAAGTATGGTAATGCAAACTTGGGAAACAGGATGGATAGGGAAACTACAAATTTTAAAGCACATTGATCACTATTGAAAGATTTCTTGAGCAAAGTATGCAGATGAGATTATCTTTTTTATCATACACAAAAGTAATGTTTCAGCAATGTTCAGTTATTTTCATTCTGAGGAAACAGTCTGGTGTAAAAATCTGTAAGCAGGACCAGTCCGTGTATCCCATTAGCTCTTACTACTATATTTCCTTACCATCACAACATAATTTTTGTTGCCAAGGCAACAAAACACAAAACTAACAAGCAAGGTTTCTGTGCAAGCAATCCTCATATTTGAGGAAAAAGATGGGTCTCTAAATCCCTTTGTATATCCCTGGAAAATAGAAAAGAAAACAGCCTTGCCTCTCTAGCCTAAATTAAATATGCCAAATAATTCTGGAAGGGCTTGGTCAGTAATCCAGAAAAGATTCTCATATTTGTTAAGAAAATTCCTATTAAGCAAGCAGAAACTGGTTCTAAAGTTATTGGCAAGTCAATAATCTACAATTCACAATAAATGGTAATATTTGTACCATATAGTAAAGGAACGTGCACAACTGAAAGTAGGAAATGAAGGACCTTGAATGTTTATTTTTGAAATCTGTTGCTCGCTATCAACAATCTGTGTCAGTGACTCTTTTAGATTTATCAAAAAAAAAAAAAACAGGAAAAATTTAAATGAGTAGATTGCATGAGTCTTTAGGAAAGGTTGTCGAAGTAATGGCACATGCAGAAAAATGCAAAACAGATGTACCCATCCTAGGAATCATATTAATACTATTGACTTTTTGTAAGCACAATTGCTAAAATGCATGCTGATATTTTTTTTCCTCGAATAATCTATATACGTGCAGTGCTGTGATTGGCTACAGTGTAGTTTAGTAGTTGTGACTGTCAGACTGGGTAATTAGCATAAGTAAATAAAGGGGTATAATGTAAATGAATATTTTAGGTTTGTGGAAGGCAGTATGCATGCACGTGTGTCTTTATTGTGTATTCCTACTACCTATTAGAAAAGAGATTTTATAAATGTCACATTCCTGCCCTATGGCCACACAAACTGTTCTTGGCTATGCATCCTGCCTGTCCAGCTATCTTCCACATTTCCCCTCCCACAATTACTCACCCATCATGCTATCCATTCCACAACACTCCCATTAGTCCTGGTATCTACCATGTTACCTCTCCTTCCACTTTGTTTCCTCCATCTTCACTTATCAGCAATGATCAAGACTTCCAAATATTCTACCCTATCCAATATCACAACATCATTTTGCTTAAGTATTAAATGCCTTGTCCCTTCTTCTATTCTGACATTTCCGCTCATATTATTTCCATAAAATTTCCCTTTATTTGAAACCTCATACTTCTTACCAAACAACAAGCATATAGCCTTTTACTTGTGTTTTGGAAACCATTTTGATGAGTCATTTACCTGCCCTTGATCTCTTCTTTTCTTCACCCTTTTTCTAAGTTGCTTCCTTCCTCCCTGAATGCACACCCCTTTTAACCTTCTACCCTTTGCTGCTTTGTGCTTGATAAGATAAACAGTAAGTCTCTAACAATTGTGATACCTATAACTGCATTACTGCACAACCTTTACTGCCATACCATTCCATGCCCTATGTTCTACTAGTGAGAAAATGTCTAGCTGTAAATATGATTAACAAAGGCTCTGCCTACTATTTATTTGGAAACAGAATCGACACACTACACAGAAACAATGTTTATCTGTACTTAAGTTCAAGATTAGAAGCAGTGTTACATTATATTATATTATTATATTATATCAGTTGCCTAACCCCCAACTCACTCCACTCCCCTAGTATCTAACCTCCTTCAGTTCTTTCTCTCTCCCTAGCTCCTTCATAACGCCTGCACTTAACTAATTTTAATCCAAATGCACAGAAGGCTGAGACTATGCCCACTTCTCTTCACTTTCCTTGTGTAGGGCTCCCATAATAACTTTGCATCTACCACAAAGTTCGCTAGCCTTTCCCCTTCAAGAATTGTTACACTCACCCTGAAAACTTACATTTCCAGGACTCACTGATAGCTTCTCTTTATTTGTGATCTGACACTTGCAGCTCTACCGTCTCCATTCACCCTTGCTATGCTCAGGCTCACTCCTCTCCGGTACTCAACCCCCAGTCTCACCCACCTCCGTATACCCTAAACTTATACTCTGTCCATCCAAGCCACTACCTCTTGCCACTCCCAACTTCCTTTTAAACCCTCCAATCAACTCTCACTTCCTTTTTTCATTGTTGCTTCTCCTAACAATAGACCCAACACTGTCTTACTGTCTCTTCTTACAGTACTATTTCTTGCTAATATTTCTTTCCTTTAGCATCTCAAACCCTCCCATCCTATTTACAATACTCTCCCTATATCTCCTCCTGTCTCTTCTCTTACACAAAACATGATACATCTTCTCCTCACTACAACACTATTTTATTTCTCTCTGTCTCTACCACCTATCATCGCACTGTAATATTTAAAGTGCTAATCTTGCCTTCTCTCCAACTCATCCCTCATCTACTCAGTCTTTCCATATTGCCCCTACACTATTCAACCACAATGACACCCACCTTCATAAAATAAAATGATTTCAACTGCCCCCTCTGTCTCCTACAATAAAGCTCAAATTTACCTTGTTAACCTCAAATATTCACTACTAATACATCCAGTACTTAAATTACTACTCTCAGGTATCATAAACCCCAACCCTGTATCCAACACTTCCTCCTGTCTATCTAACCAACCTATCACTACCTCCACTCTACCCACCCAACCCTCACTCCCATCACTCCCACCACTATATTCCTCTTCTCAGACTCTCTCCTCCATATCTAACAGAAAGTTAACTTTACTATCTCTTAGCATTCGAAGTATTCTAAACAAAAGCACTGAACTTCCTGGATATCTGTCCACACCCCCGACATCCTAACCCTCTCAGAAACCTGGCTAAAACCATACATATCTGACAGTGAAATCTTACCCCCCTGCTACAATATCATCTGCCAAAATAGACTCAGTAAAAAGTGGGAGGTATAGTAGTACTGTACTCAGAACAACTCCCCCTCTACCCTTTATCAATCTCATCACCTAATTTCCACCCAGCTGAAGTCATTTTAGCAAACAGCAAACTTAGCAATCATGACAAAATAGCTATTGTTTCCATTTGTATTCCTCCAGGAAACAACATCCCTGTCCTTGAACACTTTCTTTCCTGGATATCACAAATTATTTCCTACAAAAATATTATATTGGGTGATGTTAACATTGATTGGAATTCTCTAAACATTAATTCTCCCAGTGCCAGTATAAACCTCTTTGGCTTCTCCCAGCTAATCACGTCCCCCACTCTTCTGAATAAACATACTAAGACCAGTTCTACACTTGAATGAATCCTCACCTCCAACCCTAACCTTTATTACAACCCCACCACACTGCCTGATACCTTAAGTGACCATCTTCCTACCCATATTCAAAGACACTCCCTCCAATTTAATAAATCCCAAAAATACAAAGACTGTGAAAAAGTTTCTAACTTCAAACAAGACACCTTCAACCATTTAACATCCTCAGTCAACTGATCCTTCCTCCATGACCTCACAGTAGAAGATGCTGTTCTAAAATTCAACAATAGATTCCTAAACGTCCTAAACTTCCTAGCCCCAGGCAGGAAAATTAGAATTAAATCTAACTTTGCACCTTGGATAGCCCACGAAACTCATTCCTTCATGTACAAAAGAGATAACTCCTGAAAAAACTGGAAAAAAAGCAAATCTCCTTCCAGTCTTCAATCTTATAGAGAACTCTGTAACTTAACAAAAAAGGAAGTCAGTAATGATAAAAGAAACTTTTACCTAAAGCCACAAAACAACCCCAACTCCAACCCCCAAAAATTCTGGAGCACAATAAACAAACTTCTACACCCATTTAGACCTTCTGCTCCCTCTCCCTCCTACAGTATTTCTGCCTTAGACACTGCTACACTTCTTACCTCCTTCTTTATTGACTCCATTCAGAAACCTACTAAGGAGATACAAGTAACTACCTCTCTACCTCTCCCTCTCCATCCACCCACAAATCCCCTTTCTCTCTTAAGCCTGTCCCCACACCTTATATCAGAGCTCTTCTCAGCAAACTCAACATGCTCCCCTTCTGTTGACAGCTTACCATTTCTGTTCCTTAAACTTGCTGCACAATCCGTAACACATCCCATCTCCATATTAATCAATAGATCTAGCCAAGAAAACATTGTTCCTGAAATGTGGAAGAAGTTCTATGTTATACCACTACATAAAGGAGGAAACGCCACTGACACCTCCAACTTCAGGCCTATTGCTATTCTGTCTCCTGTATCTAAAATACTTGAGAAGTGCATTCATAAACAGCTCCTAGATCATCTTCTACAAGATAATTTCCTAATCCGTATCCAACACGGCTTTTGCCCCTACCACAGCACTTCAACAGCAATAGTATCTTTCACACATGTTATCTCCAAATCTCGAGACAACAATAAACTCATCTTCTGTCTTTTCCATGATCTCTCAAAAGCCTTTGACACTGTCTCCCACAACATTCTTCTACCAAACTTTCTAGCTTTAATCTCTCCAAGTCTGCTATTTCCTGGTTTGCTAGCTACCTTTCAAACAGACTACAGTCTGTAAAATGACTCTCTGCAACCTCCCCCTTTCTACCAGTCCACACTGGGGTTCCCCCATGGCTCTATTATTGGACTCCTACTATTTAACATTTTCACTAACAACCTCTACACTTCCTATCCTCACTCTTCATTAATACAGTACGTTGATGACTCTACAATAATTTCCTCCTCTGGCAATCTCTCTGACATCCTTACCCTTACTCAAGAATCTCAGTAGAAATTTGGCTAACGTTCAACCAGCTCCTTCTAAATCCTAACAAAACCACATTTCTCCTCTTCCTCTCTAAATCTAGCCAACACCTCAAAGATACTTTCACCACCTCTTCCTTCAACAACACAACTATCAAGGTCGAACCCCACACTAAACTAATAAGGGTCATAATAGACAACCAACTAAAATTTAATCTTAACGTAAAGCACTGCATTAAAAAGACCCATCAAAAACATGTCCTGCTCTATAGAAATAAAAAATTCCTCACAAATGAATCCCAAATTTCCTTTGCACAAGCCCATCTACTACTCACTCTACTATATGCAGCCCCTGTTCTTACTAACATACAAACTAGTCTCTTAGCTAAGCTAGAACTCACTTTTAATAAAATTGCTAGATTTTCTTCAAATCAACCCTATCGGTCACATGGATTTATAGCAATATATCTTCATGAAAAACATTGTGCTGGGCACATTGCCAATATTAGAATCCATTTATTTTGTGTGCCTTATCAAACAAGTTTAAAACCAGACTTCCTTCGAACGTGTTTTGTTCAAACTTGTGATTTCCATTTCAAAGTGTGCCTTGATGTTTGAGCTTCAGTACTTTCGCGCGATATACTTATGCTTCAAGTGTGTGCAGGTTCTTTTATTCTATCCCATTGCTAGTCTGCAGTGTTCTGTTTTGTGGTCCTTTTTATTATGGATAATAATGAATATATGCTTTCTGTTTTGCTCTTGAGTCATTGACTTATTTTGACCTTAATTTAATCTGTTATTCTAAGTTGTCTTTTCTGATTGTTTAATGTTAACATTATAACAAACGTGCATTTCAATTTCCTAAATAGTATTATACTTTTTCATATTTTTTTATTTCAGTGATTTCAGTTACAAAAAGCTGTGAACATTTAATGTCATACCCTTAAATGAATCGTGAGCTAACTTACTTATCACTATACGTATAACCAATTGGCAAACATAGTTTGTACTGGACAAAACATTTCTCAGGTTTTCCCCTTACAATGGTCATTCTTTAGTACATGATTGATCACTGAATATCTAAGGTCTGCAGCTATTTCTTTTTAACACATAAGCAAGTACATTGCTAGTCTAAAATCTACATTTAATGCATGCATATGCATGAGTCAGAGGAACTTGCCGATTACTCCCTCTGACACTGTAGCAGCATTTGTTTGTTCTGGTACTATTTTTGTAACTGAAGGCATCACTGAAGTGACATTTCTTTGTAAATCTGTTCACTGTGAAGCTGTTGCCATACCAAAAAGAAATGTTGCTGCTTTGTTATAAAAGCAAGTCCAGGATGTAGCCCTGCATGTAACTAAATTCTTACTGCAGATTCTAACATCAGAACACAACTAAAATAACACATTGTGTATGTCTGTGTTTGCTGTGTAGTTTGTTGCTTGATGTTTATTAATCATTTCTGCATAGTTTTCAGTATCAATTGTATCAGCATTTCAAGTAGTAGCCACTCTGTCGAATTTTAACGCATTGAATAGGCCTGTTATTTAGCATGAATTTGGCATTGTATGTTTAAGCTTCCTCCTATTTAATTACTGTTTATGTAAGAACTACATATAAAATCTCTGTATCCTCATTGATTGATCTGCACCTATTTTTAATTCCCAGTCTGACTTGCCTCCTGGTTCATTGGGATGTCAGGATTAACTATGAGACCTTAGTGATGGACACACTGTGCAATTGCAGATATGTAGCTTGTCTGATTTATATTTAAAGGGGTTTCTTATATTTACTTAAGTTTGGTTAGCACTTCAGATCACTGGAAGGATCAGGTTAGGAAAATAGAAATGAGTGTCTAGTGCTGGTTCATTTAGCCTGGGTAGATGGAAGTAGCTTAGCATACTTCACTACTGACCCAAGCAGGTGTGCTGAGGAATTTTGGGATGCAGTCAAGATTAGGGATATAGTGGCTACATGCTGCATGTAATCCTGGATATCATGCATATGGAGGTGGAAAGTCCATCTAGGGCAGCCATGGAATGGACTCGCTGGATACCATGCATGGAGAAGGGATGGCTTTGGATAAAAGTGGGCCATCATGATAGACAAGCTAGTCCTTCACACCCAACCCTAACCTCAGATGCACCAATTAGGCTTAGAAAATTAGCATGTTATAAGCTCTTGCCCTTTACTGGTAATGAAGGAGCTTGGCTGTCACCCCACTCAAGGAAAGAATAGGCCTGTTTGGTACAGATAGGGAAGCTGTCAGAAAGCTCATTCAAGATGCAGTTGCATGCCCTGGTGGCTAGAGAGAACACAGGATACATGGTGGTGGGTAGTCAGGCTTGAACCCTGTACCTTGGGTGCAGGTAACAACAGCCTGAATTCCCTGAAAATTGGCTTTTGTTGCAAGTCAGACTTTCCTGGTTAACAAATGTTAAATAAGTAAAAATGACAGGCATTTAAATTTCAGACTTCATATTCTTTGGAAAGTACATGGTAACACAAAACCCTTTATTCTAGCAATTTTCTAAGTTTATAACATGGATATTTGAAATTTGTCCCTATTTTTGGGACTGTATTCCCTCATTATTGACTTTGTCCAAGTTTTTTGTGCTAAGGTTGAGAACTATGGTGAGAACTGAATTCACTGAATATGTTTGGGGACTGTATTCCCCCATTATTGGCTTTGTTCAAGTGTTTTGTGCTAAGAGGTTGACAGCTATGGTGAGAACTGAATTCACTAAATGGTAGCCATTTAAGTTTCAGTCTTCCTCTCTTTCACAAAACAGCTGATTTGGCATAGTGGTATGTTGCTCTAACTGTTTTGCACAGGGTCCTGGGTTCAAGATCTGGCTCTGAAATGTATGGTGGTATCACAGCAATTTTTTTCCAGATTTCTTGTGCTGCAAAGTTCAGAGATACAGCTGAGTGTTGAGTAGATTTTACAAGGAGCTGAGAGCTGCCGGGGAACAGAAGTTTAGTGCTGCTTATGCTGAATCTGCTTGCACTATCCATAGCACAACCAGCAGAGTATTTGCTTTTGATGCAGAAGGCTGTGGGTTCTACTCCCACAATATGGAGATGCATTGCTGATACTGTACTGTGTTGTAAAGGGGGTGGATGCTGCAGTCCTTTTTGGCGAAGATACCTAGTAACTATGAACCTGTTAGCAGTTTGCCATCCATTCCCTATTGAAGTATTACTAGCTTATCATGTTTTTAATGTAATATAGGCAATTTATTCCTCAAGGGCAGCAGGCACTTTATTTGTAGATGAAACAATGAAATATAAAGTTATTTGCTAGCAGCAACCTCTGATACTGGTGGACTGTAGAAGTTTGAGTAGACTTTTATGATGGAAATGTTCTGAAATAGGCAGTTTTGTCATTACTAGTGCATGCATTTTCTTTCATTGTTTACTGGGAAAATGTTCAAAACAATACATTTAAAATGCCTTCTAACAACTGTACTGTATTGTACAAGGAATATAATTTAATACAGTCAGGAAGGTCTATCAAAAAACACATGTATGTTTCATGTGCAAGGGGCCTATGATTTGAAAACAGCCCAAAGTTAATCGTTATCTGCCACTGGCAAAATGTATTTTCTTTGAATGTGGGTTTCAATGTTGTTTCAATGAATGTGAGTTTCAAGGGCAGATAAATTTTAATGCTAAGTCTATTTTCACTGTGAGACTGCATTGCTTTGTTTACCAGATGTCTATTAGTATTTGTGCTGTAAAATGCAAAATAAAACTTTCAAATTAAATCCAAATCATCACACAGAAGTAAAGCAGTATACACATTACAGTGTTTATGGTAAATAGGGTGAAATAACCAAGAAGTGGGACATTGGAATGGCTGCAGGGGGGAGGCTCCATTCAACCATGATTTTGTGAGGGGGGAAGTGCAGCAAACTCAAAGACAGCCCCGGCTAAACTATACCTCTCAACTGTCCAGATTTTTGCACAATGGATAGATTTTTGCTTCTTATTTTTGGTTTGTTCCTCATAAGATTTGTGGTTTTCTGGCAAATCATTTAGGAATTAAGTCACTAAATAATGACAGACATTGAGTTTCAAACTTCATAACCTTCAGAAAAATGCATGCTAAAGCAAGACCTGTTATTCTATCAACTGTCTTAAGTTAATACAAGAGCAATTTTTAGACTTTGTATATTCCCCCAATATATTTGGGCTTGTCCAGATTTCCTGCATTAAGAGTTGAGAGGTACATGCAATTAGGAATATCCAAACCTCTCAACTGTCCCCAATTTTGGTTCAAAATGTTGCTCTCCCCCTAATAATTCCTCCACAAAATGGCAATTTTGGAAGAAAATGTGGAGGGTTTGTAATGATCAGAGTTATAGATTACTTTTATTTCAGAAATGGATGTAGATTCTCTTATTTTGTCAGCTGCTCAAGTTAACAGTACTAATATTAAAAAAAGTATCCCTTCTTTGACAGGTTCCCAGCTGTATTATGTGGCAATTTTATATTTTTGCATCACGTTTGGTCCATTTTTCATAAAATTGTGGTTTTCTGGCAAATTAGTGGCAAATCATTAGAGATTGACGTTAGAAAATAATGACAGACATTTGAGTTTCAGATTTCATACCCTTCAGAAAATTCATACTAATGCAAGACCTGCTACTATTCTATTATCTTTCTAAGTTTATAAGAGCGATATTTAAAAATTGTCCTTATTTTTGTCCTTTGTCCCACTTTTATGTATAGCTTTGCCCAGAATCCTTGCTCTGAGGTTGAGAGGTATGAATGTCAGAGCCGTCACCGTCAGCCAGAGACATTTCAAATTGTGACATACTTGTTGCACCCCACTCCCCCATGTAGTGACTCTGGGTGTGTCCAAGCAAGGCAAGGAGCAGTTATGCAGTGTAAGTGTGCAGAGTATCCCCCCATCCCAGGGGGACACAAGTACGACAGTGGCTTTTTCATCTGTCCTTGATTTTGCAGAATGTTCTGGTTTTCTGTCATATTTTTATACTGTTGATTTATGCTTCTTATTATTCAGAAAATGCATGCTGTCTCAGTGCCCTGTTGCTCTGTGTTTAAGTAGCAGTGCTTTAATGACCATCAGGTAAGCTTCCCTGAGATTGTAAGATGTAAGTAACCTTTAATAAGCATACTATTAAATAATTACCAACACTGAAAGCCTTTTTGGTGTTGCCATGCAGAGAATATTTACATAACTAGATAATGTGCAAGCCTTAGGTATTGAATGCATATGACAGTATTTGTAATAAAGGACAGGATTACAGTATTTTCAGAAGCTCATTACATTTGTTGGGAATTTGCAGTCATCTTTGCAGGCTTTACCAGTAAACTAAACAGAATGCCAATCTAGCATGTGTGGTCCATAACCTGTGCAGTAATCCTTTAAACAATTTATCATGTGCTTGTTTCTTGTTTTTTACTTTAATCATGTTTTCCCCATGAAACAAGTAGATAGTTGTCAGGCAGCAGGTCTTTTTTGAATAAGAAACATTTTTACAAGTGGGGGTATCACAGAGATTGCTACTTTCAGCATGTCACTTAGTACTTTTATAAAGCTGAATATAAATTATAATTAGAACTGCAGTGCAAGGGGAAGCTTGTTTTTTATACTTGATTTTGACTGATATTCCAGTAATGTATTTAAAAAGTAATTTATTTTTTCATGCCTCACAACCTTTTTGTTTCCATCTAGATATTAAGTAAGTTGTCATGCAGCCAATGCATTGAAATATTTTTTCTTCTACACTTCATTTTGTCTTGATTGGACTCTTGTAGTGATTTTTTGGCACCCAGGGCAGTGTATTTAATTAAAGTTCCAGTTGTTGTGGTTTTGAGCAGCGCCCCACCCCTTTCTAGTTGGCCACACCCCTTCCAATTGGCCCCACCCATTCAGCTGTCTCCTGCAGCCCCCCTTTAATTTGAAGTCACCAGCCGCCACTGATTATCACTCAGTTGCCAATGCATGGAACAAACTGACCCTTTATGTTAGAATGATTCCTAACACTTTCTGTTTCAAAAAGACATTAAAGGACCACCTGTTAAACTCCTGGACTTGCTCTTGCATTGACCTTACTTAAACTACCTTTTCCTGTGCTGCAACTAACACTTTCTTAATCTTATTTTATTTCAAGCCTGCACTTTCACCATAAAAGAGGCTTATGGCCCCAATGTGACATTATATTTTATACTGATCTTACCTCATGTTTTAAATATGTAAGTTTTGTATTGCATTTATGCTTAGCATGCAGTTGTTATATGATTAGTGTTATACTTTATTTTTTATAAAGTCTTGACCAATCATATTTCATACTAGATATTTGTTAGTTATTATATGGTAATTAAGGATAGAATGTAAATGTAATGTAAATGCATGTTGTTTTTTGTTATACTTCATCTTTTATAATGTTTATAACAACTGGAGCTTTTCTCCACAGGTCTACACTGAAAAAGGGCATCTGCACAGTTGGACTAACCTGGTCAACAAATGTCACATAAATAAATAAATAAATAATATATTCATTATACTCACTGCTGCAGTAGGCTTTATGCTATATGGGTTGACTACCAAAGCCTGTCCAAACTGGGAGATGAAAGGATATGGATCCAAGAGCCCCTGAAGAATGGTCATAGCAAATCCTAACCTGTCAGGGTTCAGTCCTGGGACCACTCTTGTTTGGCATCTACTTCTCTGAAGTATAGGCCAACACTAAGGGACTCTGGCTAACAAAGTTCGCAGATGACTGCAAACTGGGAGCCATTATTGAATCCCCAAATGATGTGGATATTCTACAAAAGTGCCTTACAGAAACAGATGCCTGGTGCTAGAGCCATGGGCTCAAGCTTAATGCCAAGAAATGTATAGTTATCCCCTTTGGAAAAAAACATGTACCCATGAATTACCACATAGGTGGCAGGACACTAAACATCGAAAGTGTGATGAGAGACTTAGGGACACAGGTGGACAGTGGTCTCACTTTCAATAACCACATCGCCACAACGGTCAGGAAATCCTTCTATGTGGCACACCTCATCACTAAGGGCTTTTCATCCAGAAAAAGGAGGTCATTGTCCCACTGTACTCATCCCTCATTAGACCCATTATAGAGTATAATGCCCCATTTGGTTTGTACCTCACAAGACGTCTGCAACAGCTGGAAAGACCACAGAAATACCTCACTAAAAGAATCACAGGCCTAAAGCAGATGTCATATGCCGACCGTCTAAAAAAACTCCAGCGATACTCTGTGGCACATTGTCTACTCAGAGGCGATCTCTGCTTAACATACAAGGCCATGTCAAACTCTGAGCTGTTAGACATGCTCCACTTAAAGAAATCCCAATTCCTTAGAGCCACACGCTCCAGGGATCTAAACCTTGTCATCACAATGAACAAAACATGCTGGAGGGATAGGTTCCTGACCCAGAGACTCCCCAGACTCTGGAAAAGACTGCCCATACATGTCAAACAGAGCGCCTCTTTTGCCCTCTTCAAAAGGAACCTTGATGATTGGATGGGAGATGGGAAATTCACCCTGGGGACCATGTCAGTCACCCTGCTAAACAGGGGTCCAGAGAAGTAAATATTATGGGAAGAAATATCCAGGCAATTGTTATGGCTAGGCTTGCATAGGCCCTTGGGCCAATAGCCTAGTACCAACCTATGAAACTATGAACCTATGGATCTAGAAAAGGAATTAAGTTTGGAATGCCTTGCAAAGGTATATACTGAGAACTATGTAGCTGCCTCTAGAATACTTCTGGAGTACACTCCTTTTTAATATACCATCAAAGAAAACAAGGATCTAGTAGAATGAATCTTTATACTACCTCAAACTGGTTTACCATGATGAGAATAAAAAAAGGAAATAGCTGAGGACATCTATCTGGGAATAGTCTATTCTGGCACACTATCTGGAAATAGTCTGTTCTGATGAGGTGTTCTTTCTTTGTCCCAACATAAGAAAAAAATAGCTGATCTGCTTTTCTGAAGAACTTAGTTCTGTCAAGATAGTACCTGAGCTGTCTATGCATGTCCATGTTTATAAGGATCAGGATAGAATACTTGGAGAGTAATGGCTTGATTCAAAGTAAACTCTGAAATATCCTTGGGCATGAATGAGGGATTTGTTCTTAATGTGACCTATCTCTATGAAAGACCACATGGGGTTCATACACCATAAAAAATTGTATCTTGGATACCCTTCTTGCAGATGTCAAAGTAAAGCAAAGAACAGTTTTTCAAGTAATGACCCTTAAGATTGTTTGATGCACAGGTTCAAATCAAGACATGGTTAACTTTTCTATTGAAGGCATAAGATACCAATAAGAAGTCACCAGTTTGCAATGAGGTCTCAGGTGTAAAACTCCCTTGAAAAGCTGTTAGATATGCTGAAATGGCCACCAGATGTACCTTTACAGAAGAATAAGAGAGGCCTGAGGGTAATTACTCACAAGCATTTAAGCACTAGTGCTGCGTAATCTGCCATGGACCCTGGGTATTGGCCAGGCATCAATTAGAAAATAATATTCTAGTAGCTTTCTTGCTTTCCTTAGTACCTTCTACATGCCCTCTGGAAAGGGGTCATCATCATCATCATCATCAGCCTCCTTTTTTCCCATTTTTTTCTGCATGGGGTCAGGGTATCGTATTAACTGTCATCATCTCTCTCGATGCAGTGCCACACTCTTGCTTTCTTCAACACTCATGCCTGACTGTCGCAAATCTTCTTTCACACAATCCATCCACCTCTTTGCTGGATGTCCTCACTTCCTCTTACCTTCCTCCTGTCTGTCCCAAATCTTCCTCACCAGATTATCTTCTTCTTTTCTGCACGTGTGTCCAAGCCACCGTAATCTGTTCTCTTTGATCTTTTCTGCAGTTGGAGCTACCTTGGCTTCTGCTGTTATGTCCTCATTTCTTTGTCTGTCCCACAGTGCACATCCTACCACCCTTCTTAGACACTTCATTTCCATCACCTCCAGCATCTTTAACTGTTCTGCCTTTACTGCCCAGGTTTCCGTACCATACAGTAGTACTGGTCGCAGCACTGTCTTGTACACTTTATTTTTTAGCTTCTTTGGCATTCTTCTCTCATAGACTAAACTAGACACTCTATGCCAGTTGGCTGCAGCTCCACTGATTCTAGCTTTGATCTCTTCATTCAGATGTCCCTTCTTTTCAACCACCCCTCCCAGATGCTTGAAGCTGTTAACCTGTTCCACTATCTTCCCTTCAATCTCTATTGTCAGCTACTTCTGATTTGCCCAATTTGCTGCCATTACCACCATCTTATCTGTGCTTAGTCTCATTCCATGTGCCTTCAGTTTTGCATTCCATTCTCTTATCCTTTGGTGAAGTTCTAGCTCAGAGTCTGCCTGTAATGCCACATTGTCTGCATACAGCAACTTTGTTGATCTGCCCCCTCCGACCTGTTTGCTAATGTAGTCCATCACCAGTATGAACAGCAGTGGGCTCAGAGCTTAACTCTGATGTACACCCACTCTCACTGGAAACCCCTCTGTGAGGCCAATCACTGTTTGTACTTGAGTCATTGGGTCCTTGTACATAGCCTGCACTAATTCTACCCATGTTTCTTGGACTTCAAACCACCACGGTAATGCCCCGATCAGCTTTCTTGGGACCTTGTCATATGCTTTCTCCAAGTCTAGGAATGCCCAGTTGGACTCTCTCCTCGTCTCTAGCTTCTTCTCAAGTATCTGTCTCACTGCAAACATCAGGTCAGTTGTGCTGCATCCTGATCTGAATCCAAACTGCTCATCTCCCATCTTACATTCTACTACTCTGCATATCCATTTATCAATCACCCTCTCCAGAACTTTCATGCAATGTGATAGGAGTTTGATGCCTCTGTACTGCTCACAGTTGTGGCTGTCCCCTTTGTTCTTGTACACTGGCATGAGTATGCTTATTCTCCAGTCATCTGGAATATGCCTTTCTCTCCACACTGTTATGAGTACCCTCAGGAGCCATTTCTCCCCTATCTCACCCAGTATCTTTATCATATCTGCTGTGACCTCATCTGAGCCTGCTGCTTTCCCTGACTTTATCTTCCTTAGTGCTGTTCTTGCTTCTTCTAAGGTGGGCTCCTCCTCTTCTCTCATCGTAGGCTGTTTCTAGGGCAGTACAGGTTCTGCGAGGTTTTCTTCATTCAGAAGCTGCTGGGAATACTCCTTCTATCTGCCTGTGATGTCCTCTGGACTGGTGAGCAGGTTGTTGCTGGCATACATTACGAAGGGTATCTGACTATCTTCTTTATCTTTCTGTCTTTGCCTTGCAACCTGATATAGTTTCTTTGTGCCACTTACTGGGTCACCTTTGTCTGCAAAAATGTGGCTAAAAGGAATCAGAATTGAATCATTTAGGTGGTTAAATAAAGATGTTTTATACTGGGGTGTATCAGACTCTCCCCTGTCTTGTGTGAGTAGGTCCAGTTTGTGAAGAAGCTTGTGGTTATTGCCCTTGGCAAATTTCATAAGAAAAGAGAACCAATGTTGCCTGTGCCAAAAGGGGTGACCATAATGATCTTTGGGAATCCTTCTGTATCTTCATAATTACCCCGGATATAAGTGGAAAGGGTCGAATGGCATAACGGAACATTCCCAACCTTAGGAAAGAAGACATCTGTTTTCAAGGCTTGTTTGTGAAGAGTCCTGGACCAAAATTTGTTCAATTGTCTGTTTTTGAAAGGAGGTGAACAGAGCTACTTTAGGCATTCTCCAGAACTGGATCAATTCCTGGAAGCCCATCTCATTCAATTTCTATTCATGAGGATCTGTCCTGGTCATTCTCAGCTTGCTTGACACTATGTTTTGCTCTGACAGAATTTAAGCTGCTTGGTGGAAAAGGGAGTGCTGAAGAGCTATGTCCCAAGCCATCACAGCCAGCCTGTACAGAGAGTACAATCCTGTGCCTCCTTGCTTGTTTATGTACTACATCACAGTGAGGTTGTCTGTAATTACCTGCAGAGGTCCAGGGCACCATATATTTTAACGCATGGATCATAGCACACATGTCTTTGATATTGACGTACTTCAATCTGTCTGAGGAGTTCCATAGAAACTGTTCTCAAATAAAATGTGAGATGTATGTAGTTACACATTAGCTAGCAGTTAATTAAGAAAAGGGGAGCCATGGACCTGCTTCTATTTGCAGTTTTTACCATTGCATTTCCTCTTTGGCAAATCCCAAAATTATAACCTGAAATTCCAGAGAATGCAAATGTTGTGGCTCTGTGTTTTCTAAAAAACATTGAATCTTTCTCATGTGTAACCTGGTGAGGGGAATCATGAGAATCATAGATATGTCCCCAGGATCTTGAAATACTCATTGGCTGAAGTGTGAGACTGATTTGAGAAACTCTGGAAAGCTTCCAGATAAACATCCACATTCTTCTGCACCAAAATGGCCTTTTTCAATATGACAGTCCTGTATGATAGGGTCAATGAGGATTTTTGGACATTTATCTGTAATCCCAGATTGGTCAGAAGAGAGTCAATATATTGTAATGACTTTTGACATCTTGGTAAAAAATCTGCAAAGATGAATAAGTCATGTAAATATGGAAATATATGAATGCCATTTGGTCCACAATGGGCTAAGACTGTAGTTAAAAACACCCCGGGAGCTATTGATAACCCAAAAGGTAATGCAGAGAAATAGGTTCATAGATTAGTACTAGGCTAACTGGCCTTGTGGACCATTTTAAGCCTAGCTCAAACCCTGTACCTTGTGTTTGCAAGGTAAACACCTTAGCCATTATGCCAACCTCTCTTCCAATGATAATGTGACCCAGACACAGAAAATATGAAACATTCCATGAAGCCCTTGGCTATGGGAATGTTATGATATGCTTCTTTTAAACCTACTCTTACTAACAAAAACATCTTTGGGAAATGAAATGTAACAGATTCTGAAGAGTCAACATCTTGAATTTTTGGAACTTTCACAAACCTATTTAGAAAGTAAAGATCTAGAACTGGTCTCTAAGAATAATTTTTTTTTTGTACCAAAATATTCTCAAATAGACGCCTTTGTCCCTTTAAATTAATGACATGGTTATATGACTCCTATGATGATTAAGTGAGAACTTGAGGAAAAAACTTTGATTTAGGGGGTGGGGAGGAACTCCACTAAAGGCAGGTATTTGTATTCTGAGCCATATGAATCCTTCCTGAACCAGTTTTATCATCCAAGAGGTCTGAAAAAGTCTGTTGGCAAAGGGGAATGCACAGATCCAGTTTCATGGACATATTACAAGAGACGTGTAAGAGAGGTAGAGGTAATGGACTCTCCCTTTGTTGGAAAAGATCATTGTTTTTTGTTTTTCACCTCCTGCAAACTCTTTTGGGTTCCCTGTTTGGCTTGAGAAGGCAGGGATTGTTTGTTCTATTTTTAGAAGGGAGTGGAGGATAACAAATTTTTCAGATACTCCTTGTATTAATATCCCTCTCATCAAACTGTTTGAGGACCTGTGTAGCCAATGAGCCAAACAAAACCTCCTTATCTAAAGCTGAATTTTAAATGTTAGACTTTACCTTATCAGAAAACTTCTGATTATGAGCTCAGGCATATGTTTTCAACACTGTAGTAGTAGCAGTGGCCCTAGAGTCTGTATCTGTATAATCATACACATTCTTTAAAGTATGTTTTGACACAGGAAATATTACAAAGTGGAAGTGTAGCTGATAATTCTCTTAATCTGCACAGAAAAAAAACAAACTTCCACATATGAGTGTGGAAGTTAAGAATTCTATATGCCAAAGTGGAAGGAGAACATAATCTCTTACTATATGTATCCAATACATTTCCTTCATTGTCCACAGGTGAAGGATTGGAAGAAACTAGTAGTCTATTCCCAGCTTATCAAAGATGTTCTCATGGTCACAGGGCCAGGCCTGAGGTGGGAAAACAAATGTATGCAGTTTGAGAGACTTTTTAAAGCCTATCTGCCTTTTGTGAACTGATAGCTGTGAATCAGGATTATTACAGGCAACATTAAATACATCCTCCAAGGCTGGCACAGTAGGAGGTATAGAAGTGCAATGAGGTATATCTACTTGTAGCATATCATAGTATCTCCTCATTTCAGGGGGAACATCCAGCTGTTCCAGGAAAAACATCACATTTATCCTAGCTATTATCTGAGGGAATGAAAAATCCTCCAAGGGGACTGAGAAGACCAGGAGTCAAAGATGTGAGCTTGAGAATCTACAGAAGTAGAAACCCTGTCCCTGTCTATGTCAGAATCCTCTGAGATGTTATTTTTAGGAAAAACTCTTCTTGCGTTAATCCTAGTGCTCAGAAATCCTTACCTGAGAATAACAGCCTGTAACAATTTCCTGGATAAGGTAAGAATGCTATCTTTTCTAATAAACACCATGTGTTCAGATGAGCAATGATTAAACTTTTTTGTTTGGCTGAAGACGGACTTGAAGAAGTCACTTTTGTCCAATCTATAGGCTACTTTCTCAAGCTACATAGCATCTCTCAGAGTGTATACTTGACCCAGGATAGATGGTTTCCCCTTGCCCAGGTCACACAATGGAACAGCTGAAGAGAGATGGTTGACCTCCAGTTCATGTTGGCTGAAAGTTATACACCAGAATAAGCCAGAGAGATACTGAGTTGGAGGTGAGTCACCCAGCAACAGCCCTTATCAACCCACTGCTCTTTGATTAAATCCAACACAGGCAGGAACAGATGGTGATTCTAGGACTATGAAGGCTGGTACGCCTCTTTCTACATGAAAATCCAAGAACAGGGTAGGGGAGCAAACCACCAAAAGCAACCCTTATCTACCCACTCCTCACAGATTTAGTCTAATAGATTCATGAATGCCTGATGCTTGTAGGGTATAAAGGCCATAAATCCTTCCTCTGCATGATAATATAAGAATAGGGATGGGGAAACCTCCTGGCAGCAATCCTTAGAAACCAGTCTCTCAAAGATAAAGTCCATCACAACCAAGATTGGCTGATGCTTACAGTGCTATAAGGGCTGGAAATCCTTCCACATGATGAGCTGAGAATGGGGAAAAGGGACCACCTGCATCAAACCTAACCCACCCTCTTCTCTTAAATTAAGTCCAGTGCAGGCAGGAATTGATGTTGCTGCTTGTAGTGCTATGAGAACTGGAAATCCTGCTTCAACATGATTAGACAAGAATGGAGGAGGGTGCAAATCACCCAGAAGTAATCCTTACCAAATGGGCTTGTTGCGACTGATATAGACCTGGCTAGAGCCAGTCATCTTTCAGACAATTGAAAAGTCATAATATTCAGATTCCAATTGTGAGGGAAAAACACACAGTAGAGACGTTTAGGGATGTTTAATTACACAGAAAGGAATTATTTAAGCTGCTAAGAAGAAAGGTGGGTGTACATAATTTTCTGTTCCTTTGTTAGAGTTTATGGGATGACCCATGAGTTCAGAATCATTTGTTGCAATCTTAATCCACTTAAGAAAATACAAATATCAACTTTTGGATATAGCAGATATCCAAGACTCCATCCATCTAGTTACTTTTTAGGGTTTGGAGATGAAATTCAAAGTGCTTTTTACCCAGAAATGCCTCTACATATAATTTATAAATCCATACCTGTCAAACGTTAATGGACAGAGACATACTACAGATGGCAGTCAAACATGCAGCAAGAAAATGTTTGATGGCAAAGTTAGTGAAATCTCTAAAATACTCTGATCTAGTATTTTACTGATCTTGTTTTCACATCTTCCAAGTACTCTGAAATATTCAGCCCAAACTGGTTAGACACAGTGAAATTGTGAAGAAAAGTCCTTAAGACTGAAAGCATCCCACATATACAGTTAAAGTCCCCTTAGAAGTAATAAAGATGGCAACTTTACCCCCGTTACATTGGACTGAATGCTTCCAGTGTTTATATATTACCCTGCCATATGCTAGCATTGCTTCAAGACCCTGCACATAATTTTCATACAGTCTGGTTTTGTCCAAGAAGTGGTACATGGTGACACAAACAAAAAATCTGCCAAGAAGGTTGTTCGACATTGAATTTCCATGCCTCCCAAGACTGTTTATTCTACGTCATTACACTTATGCTCTGGTTCATGAAAAGAACTTTAAAATAGGTGTTACATTACTTTTCTTCTTAGCATTATTGCAGTCAAGTGCTCAGATTTTCGAAAGTCAGAAATCTTGAATTCCATTTACATTTTATAAGCAATATCAAAAGGCTTGTAAAATGTATAGCTTTATTAACAGTTACTGAAAGGCTTGCAGGCAGCAATACAGCATCTATAAAGTTTTAATTGCCTTTAATAAAGTCCATGAGTTACTTTCTTTATCTAGGAAGTTCTAAAATGATGAAATGTGAGTGCACACTGTTTTTCTTCACAGTGCATGTGTCTGTTAAACAGAACATTTTATTTTTAATGATAGGTTTATTAAAACTTTAGCTCCTTCTAATGAAGTTAAATTTCACAAAAAAAGAAGACTAAATATTGACAAGAATCTCTTTAGATAAGTGAATTCTACAGTTCATACTTCAGTGAAAGCAAACACATTTATAGTACCTCTTGCTTTGTTCTTGTGATTCCTTATGGCAGTTTTTGGTAAACGTGCAAGACTTCTTACCTCTAAGAGTCCAAGAGAGTGTCGTTGTAAGATAACTCCTTAAAATATATCTTACCAAATTTCCAACAGGTATAAAGGTTGTGGGGTCTTCCATAAAACTATGTCTGCTCTTTTCACCAATAGAGGTCAAGCTCATAGATGATACAATATAGACTCATTCCAAAAGAATTGGGGTATTATTACAAAGAACCCCCTGACATATTGCAATGCTAACTTAAACAATATTTTCAGGTTTGCCCTAGTGTGACATCATACCATGGATCAGAATACACAAAAATGATTCAGAATGCTTTGGTGGAATGCCCTATCTCTAAAAGGACTGCTACATCATTCATAGATAATGGGATTCAGAAAAATTCAGTGTGCATAATACAACACTGCACAAACATGCCACACAGTTCTAACAATCCCCAAATATACCCAGACTTTACAGCTGTATCTGTATGTCTGGAATGGTACTAGAAGCATTTAGCTCACCTAAAGTAGCAGTCCTGACATACAGGTCAAACTGTAAGTCAATGAAGCTGTTTAAAACCACTGTACCACCTGTGTGCCAGCTGCAACATTGCATAGATGACATGGAAATATCAAACTCTGCTTAATTTGTTTGTCTAGCTTATATGCATGTTTTGCTACAGGCCAGATTACAGCGGTGGCACACTGTAAAGCTGTTGTATATAACTGTGGTTCAAAAACATTGAAAACAATTCTGGAGCTATCCCCTGTATGCAAAGGAGATGGCTCATTCACAAAGCTAACATGCATGTATGCATGTGGTCCTTTGCTGGCTTCTTCCAATCCACATCTTCCTGGGACCAATTCATCTGTATGTTTGACCTGGTATTGCAGGCATTATGGTTTCTGCCCATTTACCTGCTTGCAGTACCATAACCAGCATTCAGCTGCAGCACTTGTATCACTGAATAACCCCACTTATTTGAGTGTACTACTCCAGTACATAGAGGATTTACACTGGTGTTCAGTGCCAGTGTAATATATATATAACTGCTAGAGCACAGGAACCTGATTCACTTTTTAGAACTGGGTGTAGAGCTGTGAGATTTCTCTGTAGTCTGTGCAATTTGAGAAATCCCAGAAGCCTTGCTTTAAAATCAGAATTAGCTGTAAGTGATTTGGGAAGAGTGCTGTCTCCAAATATAAAATATTTTTTGAATCCAGCTCATGTTCTTACCAAACGACTGTATTGCAAAACAACTTATGCTAGAGCAAGGTACTGCCATGAACATATGTTATCGATGAAGAGTGACCATGATACTAAGAGAAGAGTTATATGCAATTAATGCAAATGAGGAGGTGTGGATCCTTTTGCAGTAGGTCACAGCCCTACTCTTACTTCCAAGAAGTTGAACTAGGAAGGCAATCCAGTCCACGGCAGAAATAAATATTGGTTGAGTATACCTGAAGATCTAAGCATGCTATTTAAAATTCCCCATGTGTTTGCAGTGTAATTGGCACCACTATGAAAAAGAGGGTCAGAAAATGTATGTCAGAAAGCCAAATATATACAAGAAATTTCATAAATAAGTGTGGCTATGTATAGTTATTCTGGTATTTTATATTTCTACATGTTCTATATACACAAAAATCCTTGTATGTAAAGAGAGAGAGAGAGAGGCCCTATTATTCCTAAATAGTATTCCTCCACACAATTCTTGTGGCACCTTCTCAAGACAACTCACCGATTCATTCCTGTGCTGACTGTAGGGATATAGTCTCTTATACTATAACTAAAACTTTTTAGATATGCAGTACAAAACCCTGCATAGTATTAGCACATGTGCCTATAATATGCCCATATCCCTATCCTGTAGCCTTTGTTGAAAAACTTTAAGAATATAAGTATGTAGGTTGATTAGAACACACGTGAAATAATTTATACACTTAGATTGACCCAATTCGGGTCCAAATGGAGAGATGATAAAATTAGTGAGGCAAAGGAGAGTAGTATTACTGGAATTGAATTCATTCTCAAGTCTTGTGAGTTCCTTCATGAGGCATACCCCATTTTTACAAAATCTCACCAATGTTGTTTGTCTTTTCCTGGATAGGGGTCACCACAGTGGAACTCCGGTCTGCTAATGATTGGCAGTTGAATTTTATGGTGCCAAGTTGCCAGCCTGGTGCCCAACCTTCAGTGAAGGCATGCCCATTCACGCATGTCTTTCAGAGGCCACTCAACAGCAGGGAGGACATGCAGACTCCACACAGAAGGCACTCCAGCTGAGAATCGAACAGGAGAACCTCTTGCTGTGAGGCAACAATGCTACCGCTGTACCACTGTGGCTATATAGACTGTATTTTATATAGCATATAGCATGGATGGAGGTAGGTTAAAAAAAAAGGATTGCTGGAAACACAAGTCCCAGAATAAAAAAGTGCCTGATCCTAGTATGCGCATTGGTGCCAGGACTGGAAAAAATGACAGTGTAGAATCCTCAAGACACAGAAACAGTCCTACAATGGAGTTAGGTCAAGCTCAGGGGGAAGATGGCCCCCCTTGTCAAAGGAGGTGGTAGTCCACAAAAAATCACAAAAACTGATAGGCCAAAAAAGAACCATAAAGATGATAGAGTTGACTATTGAGGATAAGAAATAAATTATGTATTTTTACTATTATGCAAGAAGCCCAGCATTTCCAGACAGAAAATATACAAAAAGATTAAGAGAGAGGTTAGAGGAAAGAAAAATACTTGCACAAGAAAAACTGTTAAAACCTTCAAATGCAAATTTGTGTTCATTAATACAACAGATTAATGAAAAACATTATATAGACCAAGAAACTTTGGGCTGTTAGGAAAAACAAGCGACTGAGGAAGTATGTAAATATAAAGAACAAAATCTAGAGATTTTTTTGAAAGGTATGAAAAAGAAATATGGACATGAGAAAGAAAGAGAGCTCTGATATAGTGAAATATTTACACAAAGGAAAAAACTAAATTAATTAATATAAAAAAGCAGCTCCAAAGATATTTGAAGAGAAATATAGGCAAAGGCACCCAGATATAAAAAATAATAAAACAAAGGGGGAAGTAGAGAAGAGAATAAGTAATGGAGAAGTTACAGAAAATAGAAACAAGTTATTGATTACACGTGAAGTGAAAGATTTAGTGTAGAAAATCTAACTCTAATAACTTCATAACATGATAGAATAATGAATCCCCAAATTAAGGAGAATCCAGTGGAGTGGAAAGCATCTGATCAGTTGCCATATGACATTACTTTGGAGCCTTCTGTAGGAAACCAGCACAAAGTTCAGATGAAAACTCTGAAGCAGTCTGTGTTGTGGGGTGATAGGCCAATGAGTTCCCATATGAAAGATCAATGGATGACACAGGGTAAAATTGAAGAGAATATGACAAAAGAAGATTTTCTGAAACTTTCTGTAGAACACCCTCCGGAAAAAGAGAGCAATGAATGTGTCCTTAATTTAGAAGAAAATCATCTAAGGGAAGAATTGCTTAATTTAATGGAGTTGGATAGACATATTAAGATCAATGAAAGAAATAGACTATAGAAAGTCAATAAGACTGAAAATGTTAGAAGTTTGATAAAACAAATGAACACAGTAATCAAGAGTGTTCTGAGAAATTCATGTGATATAACAGAAGTAAGTAGGATACATTACTGTGCAGCTAAATTAATAACAGATAAAGTCTTGCCACAAAAACACAGGGCAGTAAGGGTAAGGAAGGGGAGAAACTAAATGCCATCATGGAAGTATCAAACAGAGAAAATTATAAAGCAATTAAGACAAGAAGTGTTGCTATTAGAACAGTACACTAGGGAACAGATACAAATATTCAGAGAGATAGACATGATAAAAACATGCAGTATCAGAACAGACCAGGATCTAATGTACACTATTGCAAATATTAAACTAAAGATATCAGCACAGGCAGAAAAACTTAGAAGATATGTCGATAAATATAAAGAAAAAGTACAAAATAAGCAATTTATTGTTGACCCAAAAAATTTCATAGAGAATTGAGAAACAAGGCAAAACAAATAGAAATATCACCAAAAAAGAAGAAATAAACACATTTTGGAGACATATCTATGAGGATCATGTGGAATATAACAAAGATGCTGAATGGATAGAAGAAGTAAAAGAAAGAATAAGAAGTTCAACTGTACAGGATATGAAATGGGATGAAGTAACAGCCAGAGAAATTGAAATAAAATTAGAAAAAGCTCCTAACTGGAAAACCGCAGGCCCAGATGCAGTACCTAACTTCTGGTTAAAAGTGTTAACATCTTTACACAAAGATTTAGCCATGACTAAAAACTATTTATATGTGTACCCTGGACAGACCCTAACCTGGTTAACAACAGGAAAAACAATACTCCTCCTTGAGTGTGAACCTACAAGATATCCCAAAAACTATATACAAATAACTTGCCTTCCAACTATGTATAAACTATACCCTGGAATTAATCTTGACAGAGTTTTAGTCTTTTAAAAGAAAACTCAATCATGGCAATAGAACTAAAGGATAACAAAATAAAGCCATATGGAAAAAACAAGAACCATTTGTTGTTAAAGTCATAATGGAGAATTGTAAAGATGGGAAGAATCTAAGTATGACATGGATAAACTGAAAAAAGCATTTGACAACATCCCACATTCCGGGATAAAAAGAGTGCTTTCAAATGTATAAGATACACCCTACATTGATTGATTACATTACAGTAACTATGAAACAGTGGCAAACACTTTGCAGCTAAGCCATGATAAAGGACAAATCATTATCCCGGGGATAAAAATTCAAAGGGGATATTCCAGGGTGACTCTTTGTCAGCACTGCTCTTTTGCCTTACCCTTAACCCACTAAGCTGTCTACTTAATAGATTAGGTCATGGCTACAATTTAACTTCCAGAAAACAACAAAGTGTGAATACTTCTCATCTTCTCTTTGTGGATGATTTAAAACTGTATAGTTCATCAAACAAGGAACTGAAAGCATAACTTCAAGCAGTCAAAACTTTCTCAGATTATATAAGAATGTCATTTGTCCTTGATAAATGTGCAAAAGCAACCTTTAAAACAGGAAAGCTGCAGCACCAAGAAAATATCAGTCTGGGACAGGAATGTGAAATAAAAAAAACTTGAACAAGTGGCAGTGTATAAATATTTGGGAATTGGTGAAGGATCAACAATAAAACATGAATGAATGTGAATAAAACTTAGTAAGGAATGTTTTAGAAGACTAAAATTAATACTGAAAACAGGTCTGACATCTCGGAACAAAGTCCAAGTTATAAACCGATTTGCTCTTCCTGTTGTATCTTAAAGTTTTAGGGTGATTGACTGGCACCAAAAGATATTGGATCAGCTGGACAGGAAAACAAGAAAAATACTTAATGCTTATCAAATGATTTATAAAAATCAGTGTATACCAAGATTATATATTCCCGTTCTGAAGGAGGTATGGGCCTTCTCTAACTTGATTACATGTATAGATTTGCAGTTGTAGGACTGCATACATGTTTGCTGACTTCACAAGATCCAAACATAAAGAAAGTTTTAAAACAAGAGGAGAACAAATCTAAGATGGCTTCCCTGCTTAGTTTAACAGAAGCATAATGGTGTCAAGTGGGAATGGAGATCAAACCAGAAGTAGATAAAAATCAGGCAGCAAGTGAATGTTCCAAAGAAACAAAAGAAAGAATATAAGGTGAAGGATCAGATGAGAAGGCAAGAAATGTAAAAAAATAAATGCATACATATAATTGCAAGTAGAGAAAACTCCTGTAACATTCTCATGTCAGTCAGGATTTAACATAGGAATGGTTAAGGAGAGTAAATTTAAACCAAAATATTAAAGGTTAATATTGGAGGCCCAGGATACTGCACCACCTACATGTTGGTTTATGAACTCCACTGAACGTGTTAGAGAAACAGACAAATGTAGGTTTTGTAAAACAGAATTGGATACTGCCACACATCTTGTTGCTGGGTGTGATACACTAATGGCAGAAGGCCTGTATACTGAAAAGCATAATAATGTGGCAAGACTGTTGCATTGGGGATTGTGCAAACATTATATTAAAGTAGCTGAAAAACACTAGAAACATGATCCACAAATCGTTATTTAAAATGATGAAGTTTATATTAAGTAAAAAACAAGAAGGTAGCAAACCCAGTAGGTATTCCAGAAATAAAATAAACCAGGTGCTCCAAGGGACCACAAAGAGTTTATTGTCTTACAGCTTAAAAAAGTTTAAAAACAAACTACTGTTGTAAAAAATCCAACAGGTTTAGTGCTTTCATCTTACAAGTAAAAGACATCATCAGAACCATTGCATTTAGAGCAGCTAGGCTTTTATAACCAAAACCACACCTTTAATTGAAAACAAGTCATAAAGCCAAGTCCTGCCTTTAAAGCTACATATTCAGCTAGCATTCACCTTGAATAAATGTGAAATAAATGGTTGCAAAATGAAACATCCTGAATATAAAAATAAAAATAAATAAATAAATATAAAAATAATGTAGCTACTATGCTTGCAAAAGCCATACTACAAAAGCAATAAACAATTACATGTTCTTATGTACATTGCATCAACTTGTCTTTTGCCAGTTTGTATTTAAACAACCTATATTTTTATCTATATAACCTGTCCACCATACCCTCTTTTTAAAAGGGTTCAATTTTATGCCCTCATGTAGGGCAAACATAGAGCACACAATTTTAGATTTGAAGCTTTTTACGAGAAAATTAAATCCTGATATTATGCATGGCACAAATGATGGCAGTAAGGGGGGCGCATGCAATGACAACTTAAAAAAAAAAAAATAAATAAAATAAAAAGGTAATGTGTCATTAATCTGTCATTGCACCCTGTTATTCATAACTTTGAATTAATTTGTGAAAAAGAGATTAGAGATTTATTACAACAAAGGTGTCAACATCGCTACTACAATTTGTCACCTTATGAAAAGGACATTTTAACATCAATTACACAAGATGCAGACTTTAGATGCATGCATCCTGATAAAGGTGCCTGATAAAGATGGAGGACTTGTAATTATGTACAACCTGGATTATCAATCCTGTATATGATGTTATTTCATTAAATGAGATAAACATACTGTACAGGGCTGTGAGAATAGCATTGGAAGAGCTGTTTCTGTTTGAGCAGTTGCCAGAAGATTTATATGAGTTTTTAAGAGTGCGGGACCCTGTCATCCCGAGAATTTTTGGCATCCTGAAGTTACATTCAAGCATCAGGGATCCACCTCTATGGCGTATTGTGGTTTCAGCAGGGTCCATCACTGAGCCACTGGCCAAATTTGATGATACAAAACTCAAAAATGTGTTTAAACCTTTTGGACATATCATTCGTGATTCATGGGATTTGTTGGACAAAATAAGGCAGGATGACCATGATTTCGATTATTTTATTACTTGTGACATTAAAAGTCTGTTTTCTGTCATCCCACAAGAACAAGGCTTGTTATGGTTTGATGAGATAGTTAAAATTTATGGGGGGCTAACTGAAAATGATGAAAATTTAATACATGATTTCATGGCAATAATTTTGTCCAACAATTTCCTGGTATTATAAACAATGTTCTGGGGTGGCCATGGGGGCCATTTTGCCCCTGTGTTTGCAAGTGGCATTTTGTTAAGGTGGGAATTAATGTCCTTGTTCAAGTTTCCACTTTTTAAGGTTTACAAAGCCTACTATAAATATTTAGATGACCTGTTAATTTTGTGGCAAGGTAGCATAGATACATTTAATGAATTGTTGGGGTTGATGCAAAACAGTACTGAGTTTCTGGATTTTACTTACCATGTCAATGCCAATTAAATTGCATATTTGGATATTAAAATTCAATATTCACCAGATGGAAACTTGGAAACAGGGATATTTAGAAAGCCCATTTATTGTAATACATTTTTATTTTATTCCAGCTGCCACCCATACCATCAGAAAAAGGGCATTATAAAAAAGTCAATTTATTAGGGTATCTAGACTGACATCAAATGACAACAGGTGTCAAGAAGAATTTATTGTCTTGAAAAGAATGTTTTTGGATCGTAATTACCCCTGTGCCCTGGTGGATGAGGTGGCAGGACAGGTATGGAGTGAACGAAATGGTATATATGGTTCCATTTTTAAACATGGGTACAACAATAATCCAGATGTTGTCGCTCACAACAACCAGTCCCTTCATTTAAGTACTAAGATGTTTTTTCATTACTCACTTGATGCCAAGAAAATACAAAAGATCATTTTGAAAAATTGGTTTATTATAAGTAGTAATGAGGCCACACTGAGATTCAATGAAGTTAAGCCTACTTTCACTTTTAAAAACCAGAGTAATTTTAAAAGTATTTTGGAGAATAAACCTATGTGTAGGATGGATAATTTTCCTAAAAATTCTAGATGTGGAAGATGCAATCAATGTGGCTTTGTTGAAGGGCACTATGAAGGGTGGCTATATGATAAAATCAGGGGCTATGACAAGGGAGGCAGATTTGTTTTACAGAGAGAGTGATTTAATTTGCTGTGTGTACACAATGCCAAGCTTTTTATATTGGCAAAACCAACAAGGTTTTTAATAAGCGTATCTACTAGCATGTTTATAGCCTCCAGTGAAATGACAACAAGAGTGATTTACCTAGGCACTCGGTCACCAGTGTGGGGTTTGATAAATTTATGTTCTTTGCTGTAGAACAAATTGACATGGCAGCATATTGTGGGGACTGGAGGAATAAGTTGCTGCATAAATAAATGCTTTGGCAGTTGAATTTAATGCCAGTGTGCCACCAGGCTTTAACAAAACAGTTTCCATTGCCAGTGAGCTAAAAGAAAGATCAATACAAATACAGGTTGTCTTAATGCAAGTTGGCTAAAGACAAGCTGATGCAATGTACATAAGAACATGTAATTGTTTGTTGCTTTTGTAGTATGGCTTTTGCAAGCATAGCAGCTACATTATTTTTATATTTATTTATTTTTATTTTTATATTCAGGATGCTTCATTTTGCAACCATTTATTACACATATTTATTCAAAGTGAATGCTAGCTGAGTAGGTAGCTTTAAAGGCAGAACTTGGCTTCATAACTTGTTTTCAATTAAGGGTGGGGTCTTGGTTATAAAAGCCTAGCTGCTCTAAATGCAATGGTTCTGATGATGTATTTTACTTGTAAGATGAAAGCGCTAAATCTGCTTGATTTTTTACAACAGTAGTTTGTTTTTAAACTTTTTTAAGCTGTAAGACAATAAACACTTTGTGGATACAGGTTCTGGTCCCTTGGAGCACCTGGTTTATTTTATTTATTATTACATTTATATCAAATGGGATCACCCATTACCAACAGCTCAAAAAATAGATGCGAGAAAACCAGATACAGTAGTCCAGAAGAAGAAGACAAAAGTAACACTGATCATTGAAATTGCTACATCCAGTGATTTCAGTGTCCTATTTATAGAAAGACACAAAGTCATAACATCAGGATATGTAGGCCGAAACAATGGCAATGTGGAAGGATACCCAGACAGTTCCAATAGTAGTAGGAGCAATGGGTCTCATAAAAAAAGAATTTCCAGTCATATTTAAATATGTTACAGATACATGTAACTCCGTACGAACTGCAGAAGGAGTCAGTTCTGGGCATATTGTGGATGCTGTGAAGAGCACTTTTGGATAACATCAAAGACTGAAACAATACTAATTTCATGAACTTTAGTCGTACTTTGACCTAGGAATGGAGTCCATTCCAATCCTGGTATTAGAAACCTAAAAGTCTTGGAGAAATTAAAAAAAGTTAGAGCTGTAAAAATATGTGATATATTTGAAAATAAGACAGTATGTGCATTGATTTTCATACTAGACATGGGAAAGTGTTGTTTTATAACTTTTCATAGGTTCATACGTTGGTACTAAGCTATCAGCCCTAGGGCCTATACAAGCCTAGCCATAACAATTCCCTGGCTATTTCTTCCCACACTATTTACTTCCTGGACCCCTGTCTAGCAGGGTGACTGACGTGATCCCCGGGGTGAATTTTCTCTCTCCCATCCAATCGTCAAGGTTCCTTTTGAAGAGGGCCAAAGAGGCGCTCTGCTTGACATGTATGGGCAGTCTATTCCAGAGTCTGGAGAGTCTCTGCGTCAGGAACCTATCCCTCCAGCATATTTTGTTTATTGTGATGACAAGGTTTAGATCCCTGGAGCGTGTGGCTCTGAGGGATTGGGATTTCTTTAAGTGTAGCATGTCCAACAGCTCAGGGTTTGACATGGCCTTGTATGTTAAGCAGAGATCGCCTCTGAGTAGACAATATGTGACAGAGTATAGCTGGAGTTTTTTAAGGTGGTCAGCATAGGGCATCTGCTTTAAACCTGTGATTCTTTTAGTGAGGTATTTCTGCGGCCTTTCCAGTTGTTGCAGGTGTCTTGAGAGGTACATACCAAATGGGGCATTGTATTCTATAATGGGTCTAATGAGGGATGAGTACAGTGGGACAATGACCTCCTTTTTTCTGGATGAAAAGCCCTTAGTGATGAGGTGTGCCACATAGAAGGATTTCCTGACTGTTGTGGCGATGTGGTTATCAAAGGTGAGGCCACCTTTACATAGTGGCATTGATGGGTTGCAGCAGATTAGAGACTATCTCATGTGGGCTTTTACCACCACTTTATTCCTCCTTGGTGTATTTTATTTAGCCACTATTTCCCTGATTCACTGTTGTTTACCTGCATAAGACTTTGTAGTTCACCCTCTTCTTTTTATAGCTTTTACTTCTATGATATAGACTGAGACACTAATTATGACAAGGTTAACTTTTAGCATTGTATTTATATTTACCTCATTTATGATAATTCCCTCACTTGCTACATAGAGTTCTGCAAATAGTAATTAGGAATTTTTAGTATAACCTACTGGCTTCCCTTCTACCTTTGGAATTAATTTGTGACTCAGTTAGCAACAATTATTTAATATTCTACTACATCTATACTATGTTCCTTTGCCAGCCAATAACCAGTTTTATTTATTTATTTTATCATGACAAGGACCACCAATCGTATCTAAAGGACATTGCTAAGCATAAGCTGTAGAAACCCATTTCTGATATTTACTTGTGGCATGTTTCCATCTGTAACTGCTGGGGGCTTTAAGATAGTGAGTGCTTGGACTGTTACTAAGAGACCTACCCTCTGAACAATCAGTACATGCTTATTCTCCTTCTGAACAGAGAGATTCTCAAATCTTTTGGGGGCAGAATAATGGTTTGCTAGTCAGATTTACTCAACAGTTTCCTGATTCTTGATAGGCACTTTTTTCCATTTATTAGCTTTATACAACTTTATGTTCCTTTTTCCAACACTAACTCTTTCACATTCAGGGGATTATGGACAGATATCTAAGCAAAAAAAAAAAAAAAACTGGTTCACTGTTATTGGAGGTGTACCAGGGAGCTAGCCCACCCTACCCTACACTCCAACCCAATTCCCATCAACTTTATAAGCATCTAACCAAACCTCTGACCCCAAATCCCTCACAGTGACAATACCCTGACTGCAGCTATACCTCTATGACTTCCTTCAGTAAATGACCCTTTACTAGGTATGGCTATATCTTCCTATTCATCAAATGATGTTAGCAGTGACAAATGACGTTCGCAGTGGCAATGCCAGCTTTGATAAGACAATGGTTATGACATAGATACTGGTCCCATTAAAAGTATTGATAACAGATTGAGACATTATTACTTTTAGTAGTGAGTTAGGGGAGATAATGGGTCCGACTCCTACACAAAAGTAGTGTACAAAGGGGCAAGAACTTCAAAAACATGCTTGAATTTAATTGTTGTAAATAACAGATTGTGATCCACTACCTTTAAGTGTGGAAAATGTAAGCAATGTCCACATATGAACGAAGGAAATGGTATTAACATTTATGAATATGGGTTAATAATGGCTAAAGGTTTTGTAATTGTTTTACTAAAGGAATTATCAATGTGTGATGCATTCTACATAGTGAGAACTTTACATGAGTGAGGTACAAACATATTTATGATGTAGAACACACCAATAATAACAGTGCATTGTTAAAGCATGTAAGGGAATGCCCTGGTTATTATTTTTGTTTTTCTGTCTTGTAAATGTCCTAGAACTTGTAGGTGTGGTCCATGGGATGAACAGGTTGAACTAGGAGAGCTTTATTGGCACTTACATTTGAATGTTCACATGTCTCTAGAGTTGAATAACAGAGTTTCATTGTAAAGTGTTTTGAAGCTGCAATCATTAAAAAGTTGAAAGTTTTATACATATACAATAATAATAATACACATGTATGGTATAATTTATTTATATAAAGAGATTTTAACAAATGTATTGCAATTTGTGATTACTAACAGAAATTTGTTGGTAGAAATTTTGTAGTTATGTCATATTTAATATTGGGAGTGGCTTTGACCATGTGGATATAAATTGCTGGAATGTATAGACCACCAAAGTGAAGTGCTGATGGCCTAGAGGAATTCATACATTTCTTGCATGAAACATAAGAGGGAAGGATAATAGTAGCTGGGGACTTAAATTTACCAGAAACAGACTGAATAATATTGATTCAACAACATTAGTAAGGAAATTATTCACAAAATATGTTCAGGAACAACAATTGCTTCAGATCGTAAAAAAAAAAAAAAATACCAGGGAACAGAACATAATAGACATTGTTTGTGTTCCTAAAGAAATTATTGTTACTTCAAGTCGGGTTTTACCACTGTTGATGTGCAGTGTCATGGGGTTATAAAGGTTAATTTGTTGCTAGATAATGTTGCTAAACTGAAGTCTAAACCAGTCCCCAGAAGATTAATAACAGATGATTTGAAAGAAAAACAGTCACTATGTAAAACTAATTGTGATGCATTTAGTGGAAAAAAACTGCAGAAAGAATGTGAAAAGTTTTGAAAGAGAAATTGTTTAAATGCAAAAAGAATCAAAAATGTTTAACATCAGTTTCTAGGCCCATAATATCAGGAGGACATATTTCCATAAAAACATAATATTTGATTAAGGTGAGAGGCAAAAATATAAGAAATGGAAAGCAGGTTGAACTACAACTTTGAAAACTGAAATAAACAAGCTGGACAAACAAATTAAGCATACTGTGAGACAAGATCAAGAAAATGTTGAAGAAAGGTTATATAAAACATATTGAGCATAATAGGAAACTATTTTATGGATGCATAAGATGTGGAGGAAGCAAAGGCATACAAATGAAAAGCTGTGTGTCAGTTCTAAAATTTATTCTCAGATGCAAATGATTACAGATATATTTACAAAATCTTATGCAAAGCAGTTTGGCTCAACAGAGGGGGTAATAAGTTGTCCTAGTGACATCCAGGTAACTTCAGATAGTGAAATCAAATTAGATTATATTGAAAAGGAACTATGCAAACTGAATCCAAACAAGCACAGAGAGGATACAGGATTAGTAATTATGACCTGAGAACACTTCAGCAAGAACTTTTAGTACCATTCTTTTATTTAGTAGGTTGTATGAATATGGGGAGATTCCTCAAGACTGGAAACATGCACTTATTACACCTGTTTTTAAGGGACAGGGGATTAGGACAAACCCATAGTCATGTTGTAGAAAAATAATGGAGAAGGTAATACTGGATAAGTTATTATCAGAATTGGAAAGGTTGGGACTTGAAATGATATATCAGCATACATATGTTGAAAATATATCTATTATCACTTGCAACATTATATTCTATAACAATATAATTACAGCTATGAATGAAATGAATGTGCTGTGATATAACTTATATGGATTTAACTTCATCATTTGACAGGGTCATACGCAAAACACTTTTCAATAAATTAGAACAACCTGGTATCCATGTACTCTTGATAAGATGGATAGCTGCATGGCTTACGAATAGGATATGGCAAGTATCATACAGCAATTGGACAGGTGAAATTTTTGGTTACAGTCAAGAGTGTCCCACAGGGCTCTGTCCTAGGCCCATACTTGTTTAGATTGTATCTTTCAGATCTATCTTTTTCATCTGATGTGTGCTACAGTCTGCATGCAGATGACTTCAAATTGGGTAAACTAATTACATGTGTTACAGAGAGGGCATGTCTGCAAAAGAACTTGACTAAATTGACCATTTGAACACAGGAAAATAATATGCTGATAAATACATCATAAACTAAGCTTATGAAGTTTGGGAGACATAAACTGAAAGGTGAATATTTAATAGAGCACATAGTGATTGAAACTGTAGATTCATTTAGGATCTGGTAATATGGGTAGATCCAGCTTTGAGTTTTTCTAATCATACCAACCAATTGGTTAATGATAGTTATAAAACTATAGGTTGTATAAAAATATTTATAAAGTCTAGGAAACCAGAAATGATGAAGCCATTGTTTGTTAATTATATTAGACCCAAACCTGACTATAGAAACCTTTTAAGAAAGCAAGCATGAGTAAACTGGAAAGAGTACAGCAGAAATACACCAAGGTCATTCATGGATGTGAAAATTTAAGTTATTATGAAAGACTAAAATGTCTGAACTTGTACAGTGTCTCATATAGATATTTAAGAGGAGACTTTATTCAGGTATATATGAATTTAAAGACAGCTACCTCTGGTAATGTTCGGATTTATCAAAAAGTACTAGAGAATCATCAGACAACCTATGTAGAAGATTCTATAGCAATGAGAAGTGTACTAATCGGTTCTCTGAGACAGCAGTTGATGCATGGAATAGACAACCAAACTAGTTTAAAACAAGCACTCGTTTTGATTTTTTTTAAGAATAGCATGGACACTTATCATGGGAACAACTGTTTGATATATTGGCAGGCTAGAAGGGCATTAATGCCCATGCTTAAAATATTTGCATGCAGGTATGTGGAACTGTGTCATATGAATTTAGTTTTATGAGTTTGGTTATTTAAACAGTGATGTGTGTATTTGTACCAGTTCTGAAGAAGTCTCGGTGTTTAGAGATGTAAATGCTTAACTTGCAAAAGTAACTAGTATTTGTGAGAAGTACTCTGTGTTGTTCGTAGCATTTTTGGTTGTTTTTATTTCCATACCGTCCCTGAACTGTTGATTTTGCTTCATTGATTTGGACGTTCCTGTAGTTTGCTATTTGATTCACACCCCTTTCCAACTCCTTCATCCAAGGTTAGGGAGCAATCAAGAACTCTCAACTCCCTATATCCCTGGCTGACTCATGCCACATGTATTCTGCAAATATCTCCTCAAAAAATGAGTGCATGTAGCTTGTAGTAGCCTTACTATCTCATACATCAGACCTAACCACCCTCTGCTCTCCCTCACAGTTGCTCTTCTTTCCTCAGCCACCTACTTCTCACTCCTCTTTACTGGTAATAGGCCATCACACTTCTCAGACTTAGGTGGCTGAAAGATCTCCCTCACTTCTCTTACTCCACCCACCTATCTCTCTTCACCCACTTATATTCTTCATGATCTGTTGAAACTTCAGCCTGCCACACTGCTGGTATACATTGAAATTGTACCTCTTCCCTTCCTCTTTTTCAGTCTCTCATCACTTTTCTGCCTTCTCTTTTATACATCCTTACTTTAAATCAGGCTTTTAAACTCCTCTAATCCTACATAGTATAGGTCTCTCACCATTCACACTCACTACTATATCCTCTTTGTCACTTTGCTGAAATCATTCAAAAAGTCATCCTTACCCCAGTTATGCTGTCCCAACCCACTGTCTGATTAGACTGACTGGAGTCTCACCTAACTCCCACTCACTAAGCCCCTTTCTCCATACTCACCATTCCTCTTTGCATGTAAAAAGTTAAATTTGACTTGGACTTTTCTGAGCTAGATGGCAGCTACATTACCTGTCATTCTAATACACTTTTCAGCCACTCAGTACCTCATTGCCTTCTTATTCTTACATGGACTAGGAGACAATTCGGCTATGTCACACCTATAACCTAAGCATTGATAAAACTCCTACTCGACTATTACTCAGCCTTCTGAGTCTTCCCCTCGACTCACCCCTTACTATATGAACTGGGTGCCAGTTACACTGTCTCACCCCTAACCTAACTGGTAGTTAAGTCACCCCACTCTCTTGCACTTTTTTTTACCACATCCAAACTTCCCTTCCTTCACACCTTTTCAGCCAAAGTGGCAGTTTGGTTCCTGCATTTCCTGACCTAAGTGGCAGTTAGGTCAACTTCACTCTCTCTCTGTCTTTCTCTTCCCCCTCTATACTTCACTGCCTTCTTTTCTCACCCCTCTCTCTCTTTTTTCTTCCAGTTTTTCAGCCTATTATCACCTCCACATTCTCACCTTATTACCACCTTGCATCTTTCTCCCTCCCTCCTATTCAGCCTAAGTGACTTTTGGATTATTTCACTATTTGAAATTTAGGCATCAGAGTACATACTCATACCCCCCTTTTTTCTTTATTCTGCACATGCTACTTGACAGGCTTTTCTCTCTCTTAAGTGGTAGTTAAGTTACTTCTCACTCCCTATCCCTTTAACAGTTTGCAGCCTTCTCCATCATATGTAGTTTAAGTGGTAGGCAGGCTATATCCCTCATTCAGCTTAAGTGCAGAGATAGATTTCCTTCCTAGCACCTGCAGTTACCTTTATAGCAGTAGGTACAAAGAGTGATCTGCTTCCATTTCCTGCATTCAGAATATAGCATACTCAGCTTTTATCTCTTACTCACGCTCTTCTCTGTTACTCCTCCTAGTCCTCATTTTCCAGTTTAGCTGCTTCGAACTTGCCAGTCTTATAATCAGGATTACTTCTTACATATATTACTACCATGTTGTCATTAGCTTTCTCACTATATTCCATAGCTCATTTTCCATTTGTACATCCTCTTACCCACTCCTCCATACCTAAATGTTTACCATACATCAAAGTCCATATTCCATTTCGGTTACCCCACCATACAAAGCTTTTTACTTACCTCTCAAAAATAGTTCTTAATCCTGGCTTACATACTACAACAGACTAAGAACCTCAATTAACATTTGAAAATGTTTTCAAAAATGGCGAAAATACTTCAGACATAAGCATCTAAGATCAGGTGACATTCTCTCCAATCCCGGGCCTTCCTCACTAGCAAATATAAATTATAAAGATAACTATATATCACTTCCAGCTAGTATAACTCTCACAAGAATTCCATCTTTAAGTACAATAACCAAATAATAGGTTGCATGAACACATTCAGCATCAACAACAAATGGGCCTCCCTAGAAGCGTGGAATGCTGGTGAAAATCCTTGTATTTTGGCCATCACATAAACCTGGCTAAACGATAACTGGTACCCATCCACTTACATTCAGCCAAACTACAATACACTCTATGACAATAGAACAGGGTAAAGAGCTGGTGGAGGAGTCATGTTACTATTCAAAAACAACTTCTGCTTGGATCTCATTAAATGTTACACTTTGAGCCAAAAACTTACAAAACCTCAAACTAGTTACAAGGGCCAGATCCTGCAGTAGACAACTTAGTCAGCTGCCTAGGACCAGTGCTGGCTGGGGAGCCCAGACCAGCCATAAAACATAAAAAAATTAATTACTACTCTTGCACATCCTTGGCTATAAAACAGTACCTTAAAAACATTAATTGCGGCTCTTACTTCTCCTCATCTATAAAACATTACCTAACTAAAACCTTGCTACCCTGCTGTGGGCAATGACAGACTTCCTGGAGCTCAAATCTGAAGTGTGGTCTTTTTTTCTTTTCTTTTCAGTACAATGTGAGTGGGATAGATGCATGCATATAGCTTTTTTGAACCAGTGGATTTTTTTTATTTTGCAGTACAGCATGACTGAGATGATACACAGTCTTTGGTGAATTTATTTTCTTTATGCATTGGACTTTGTTGGTAGCAAGCAAGCATTTGTGTGCGAGTGTGTATGTATGTGTGTGTGTGTGTGTGTGTGTGTGTGTGTGTGTGTGTGTGTGTGTGTGTGTGTGTGTGTGTGTGTGTGTTTCAGAGCTTGTAAAATGCCCCTATCTGGCAAGGGGCAGGTTATCAGTTGCTACAGTTATTGTTTTGAGTTTTTTTAGTAGTTGTTTTATAGTGTCTAGTTGTACAGGTTGGAAATCAAAGGTGCTGCTATCTGGGCTTGCTGTGGGAATTTCTGTGAAGGTGGTGGAACAGTTATTTGTGAAAGCTAGTATGGATTCTATGAAATACTTATATTAGTTATAAGTATTGCTATCTTGTTATGGGGGAGACTAGTTTTATGTAAAAGTGATGTAATTTAATTTGTTAGTTGAGTTGGATAATAGGGCTTATGGGTGTGACTAGTTTAAAATAAATTGAGGCATAAGCAGGGGTAGGTGGGAAATGGGGTAGGGTAGGGGAGCGGAGTGAGCCTGAGTGCAGCAAGGGTGAATGATGCAGGTAGATCCAGACCATGGCATGCACTAAAAGAAAAATTATCAGCTATCCTGGTTTGTTTTAACCCAGTTAACTCATTTCCCAGTTCAGAAGCACTTTATTTAAAAAGTAAGGATTATTTCACTTGCTGGTGATTTGAGCCTTTTATTAACAAAGGCTGCAGAGAAATTACTGCTTAGCTAGGTTTTATTAGAGTATACACAGTTACTATATCCTTTTTCAGCAGTTGGATTACATGACTGTGATATTTACTATGTGCTACTTGTATTTACAGCTAAATGTAGGTTTATTAAGTTAGGTAATGGCCAGAAAAAATTGTTTGAGCTGCCGACCCAGACAATGTGCTCACTAGATACACTTTAAGCCTTTTAGAGATATCTCTAGTTTAGTTAAAATAAAAACTCCTTAACAGCTGACCTTCACTATTTTCTGGTGGTTCTTCTTGCTGAAGTATCTGTGAGGTCCCAGATGCTTGTATGTGGCCACAATTAATGTGTTTCAGTGTAGCTTAAGTGATACAGAGGTCACTAGAATTAAAATATTGAAAGCAGTAACAGCATTAGAGCGATACTAGGAGAAAGGTTATATCCAGTATACAGCACACATTATGCTGTTCATGCCTATAGGCTATATTCACATTCCTTTAAAGAAGCCAACGGTACAGCTTTAGATCTATGCAGTTTCTAATCTTTGCTATGTTGAGTCAGACAGTTTAATCCTTAAAGTTGCAAGCATTCTTTACACACAAAACAGTTTAAAATCACTATAGTTTTTTTTACAAAGAAAAAGTAAAGTCTATACAGCTGAAAATCTTTCTAAAGTAAGTACCACAATGCAAACACTGCATATCACTGGTAAACAGACAATGCAACTAAGTCCTCAGAAATTGGACGCCAGTATCTTTTTACTTTCAAAGCAGTTTGCAAAGCCTATTATTTCCAAGAACAAACAGGTCTATGCAGCTTAAACTCTTAACAATATTATGTCCCACAATGCTAACATTTCAGAACACCAGGAAACAATATTGCATCAATGACCACAGTAATTGGATGTCAGAATCTTTTTTTTACAAAGTAGTTTAAAAATCAATATTGTTTTAAAGGGAAAACATCTATATAAATAAATTCTGCTACACTCAGTCCCTTAATGCAACCATTACAAAATGCCAGTAGACAACCAAACAGTGCAGCTATGTCTACAGTAATTTATTAGCTTATCCCTGTTTCAATACCTAAAGTAAACAGGGATCATTTTCCCTTAACTGTCTTCAAAAATCCAGTATTTTGTAATTACAGACCCAGAATATTTATTAAAAGTTACCTACTAGTGAAGCACACACGCTGTGAGTCCAGACAGCATGAGCAAACTTTCCAAAATGGCATCCTTTTATCCAGGAGTTAAAGTAAACTCACTCTGGATGTTAGTGGAGGAGGGGGCAGTTACAGATACCAGTAAGGTTCAAATTAAAGAGCCAGAAAATGCACTTCAGATGTGGGGAGGAAGCAGCTACAGGTACCAGTAAGGTTCAAATTAAAGAGCCAGACTGTGGCTTTCACTGAAAGAAAAATTATCAGCTATCTAAGTTTGATTTAACCCAATTAACTCATTTTCTAAATTCAGAAGCACTTTATTTAGAAAAATAAGGATTATTTCACTTGCTGGTGATTTGAGCCTTTTATTAAAAAGGTTGCAGAGAAATTACTGCTTAGCCAGGGTTTATTAGAGTATACTCAGTTACTATATCCTTTTTCAGCAGCTGGATTACATGAATTTGATATTTCCTATGTGCTACTTGTATTTACAGCTAAATGTCAGTTTATTAGGTTAGATAGTGGCCAGGAAAACTTGTTTGAGCTGCCGACCCAGGAAGTGTGCTCACTAGATACACTTTAAGCACTTTAGAGATTTCTCTAGTTTAGTTAAAATAAAAATCCCTTAAAAGCTGACCTACACTAGTTTCCGGTGGTTCTCCTTCTTGCCCAAGTATACATAAGCTACCAGATGCTTGTTTGGAGTATGTAGCCACAATTAGGGTGTTTTAGGGTAGCTTAAGTGATTCAGAAGTGCCTGCTAGTGGGTCTGGATATCATGGAAGAACCTTTCAAAATGGTGTCTGTTTATTCAGGAGTTGTATGAATATTTGTAGATAAGATTGCCTGACAGAGTGAATAACTCTTAGTGATGTTGATGAAACCACACCAATGAATACACAAGAAAGATAATTCAATTGCTAAAAATTACAATATTTAATAGATCAGATGCACACCGTCTACCTTGACCAGGCCAAAGCCTTTGATACTCTTCCCCACTCGGGTATAATAGATAAACTCTCTCAACTAGGCAACAATCCGCATGTTACCAGATGGGTATCAAACTGGCTCACTGATAAAACCCACCTAGTCATAATAGGGGAAGCCACCTCAAGCAGTAGACCCGCAAAGAGTGGTGTACCCCAGAGATTGGTCTTGGGGGCTCTGTTGTTTGGGATATACTTTTCTGAGGTGCAGGCCAAAATCAATGGGCTATGGCTGACCAAGTTTGCAGATGAATACAAGCTGGGTGCAGTCATCAATTCCACTAGTGATGTGGACATCCTCCAAGAGGGACTCACCCAAACAAATGACTGGTGCCAGAAACATGGCCTCAAACTAAATGCCAAAAAATGCATCATCATCCCCTTTGGGGAGAATGATGTCCCCACAAATTATCACATTAATAACAAGGTCCTAAGCATGTAATCAGTTGTGAGGGACTTGGGCACTCAGGTTGATAGAAAACTGACTTTTGGCCACTATATTGCCTCTGCTGTATGAACGCTTTCTACATGGCCCACCTAATTAGTAAAGGTATCTCATCCAGGGACAAGAAGGTCATAAGATCCCTGTAGTCATCTCTTATAAGAACCATTATTGAGTACAATGCCTCTTTCGGCATGTACCTCACAAAACACATGCAGCAGCTGGAAAGACCACAGAGGTTTCTTACCAGGAGAATCCAGGGCTTCAAACATCTACCATACACAGATAGGCTAAAAGACCTGTCCCTCTACTCAGTCTCATACAGACTCCTCAGAGGTGACCTCTGTCTGGCATACAAAGCAATCTCAGACGCCGCCTTGATGAGACTGCTGCATATCCGCAAGTCAAGCTCCACTCAAGTAACCTGCACATGTGACCTCAACCTGGTCTGTGACATCAATAGGACTTTTTGGCAGGAAAGATTTGTGTCCCAGAGACTCCCCCTTCGGTGGAATACACTCCCTCTCCACGTCAAGCAGAGTACATCATTGACCATTTTTAAAAGCAACCTGGATAACCGGATGGGGAACAAAAGATACACCCCTGGGATTCCACCATTGTCCATGCTAGACAGGGGCATTGGGTGCTGACTTGTCAGAACATGGGCTAAATTCTTGGCTAGGCTTCTAAGGTCCTCAGAGCCAATAGCCTAGTAACTTCATATGACCCTATGATTAATTTGTGTACTTAGCTATTTTGTTGGAGCTTAGGTAATACCAAGGTAGTAGATGCATTTATGGTTTGCATGGAAGTAGTCTTTGAGAGCTTTTCTGAAAGGAATTGTAAGGAATGCAGGCCTAAAGGTTAGAGAAATTCATTCAAGATGTGTGTACAGAAGCTAAGAAAGAGGACACATCATGAATGGTTATTGGCATAGAGAATTGCAGTAGTTGTGCTTTTATAAACAAAGGGTGTGTGGTGGTATATACAGTGTAACATACCACTGAGTGGAAGGCATTTTTCTGGATAGTACAGCACTCTGTGGGTAGTTTTTAGGATATAATTAGGCAAATGTTAAACTATATCCATTGAATTTTCTTGAATGTGATACAATTATGACTTTTTAGTGAGTGATCAGATGCAAACTGAGCAATTCTGGTATGAGCTTCCTGTAATGCAGTAGCGTGGGTACATTAGCTGCATAAAGGAGACTCGCAAGCAGAACATTTCTGTGAACAAATTAATATAGATGTCATAAACTTATTGGTACTGTAGCGAAAGCTAAGTTTTGTGTGTTATTTTGAATGTGACAGTTTTCAGGTGTACATCAAACCTGAACTCATTGTCCGGGTATAAATTGAGCAGCTGAGTTACATATATAATTTCAATCTGTGCTGTTTCTACTGATAGAGCTGTGATAGCTGTCCAGATCATTGTGGTTATGATAAGTGCTGAGCTGTATCCCTCAGCTCTTTATCTACGTCTCATTTCTTAAAAAGTGGGTGTTAAAACAATTGTTTATGTCCTAAAATTGGTTATGTCAGATCACTAGTAGAGGTACTGTCATCTACATATTATAGTCTGGCTGACTCACAGTGGGAGATCATATCATTTATGATGATAACGAATAAGAATGAGCCTGGGACAGATCTCCACTTGACTCCCAACTTGATTTAAAGTTGCATCTCCCAGTTTGATGGTGTAGAATCTAGATGTGAGAGAGCCAGAAAACGAGGCCAGTGAATGACTTGTAATACCACAACTCAGCCATTGCATGAGAATGGCATGTTCATTATATCTGGGAAGGACAAAGAAAATCACTGCCTAGATGGAGTCAGACTTTTATGTGTTAACTGAGGAGTGCTGCTTCAGTTCTGAGAGAAACCCGAGTTGAAGGATGTCTGTATTTTTTGTGCAGCACCATGTCAAATCCGTTGTTAAAATCTTGATAAATGCATTACAATTTACTGTTCAAGACATGGACATGCACAATCAGCACCAACAAGAAATGGTTATCAAATGTAGTAGTCATATCTGCACTGTACAGGTTTTACTATAACTTACAGGGAAGCTTGTGCAACGTATCATGGACAGTTTGATATAATGAAGTTTTCTGATGTGCTAAACAATATTTATGCTTCTAAAATATGCAGTATATGAACCACATTCACAATGCCTTTATGGTTTAGTACCAAAGAAATATATCAGCATTGTTTCATTACTCTAAACTTAGCTGATTGCAAAATGGATGAACTTTAAATTTATTGAGTTCAAGTCCCTAATGTTGAACTCTTCAGTCATGGTTGCCCATTGAAACTTATGGCTTATTCCTTTTTTAATTTCTCCAAGTCTTTTGGGTTTCTAATACCATGACGGGAATGGACCCCATTCCTTGCCAAAATGCAATTAAAGTTTAGGAAATTAGTATTGTTTTTATCTTTGATGTCAGCCAGAAGTGCTCTTTGCAACACCTGCCATGTGCCCAGTAATGACTCCTTCTGTAGTTCATATGGAGTTTTATGGATTGGTAACATATCTAAATACGATTGTAGATTCTTTTTTGTAAGATCCGTTGCTTCTACTACTATTGGGACTGTCTGGGTATCTTTCTTCCAAATTGCTCTTGTTTCTGCCTGCAGATCCTGATATTTTATGACTTTGTGTCTCTCTGTATGCAAGACACTGTAGTCACTGGGTGTGGCAATTTCAATGATCAATGCTACTCTTGTCTTCTTTTCTTGGACCACTATATCCGGTTTTCTAGCATCTATCTTTTGAACTGTTGGTAATGGATGATACCAAGTGATGTAGACTTCCTCATTTTATATGATGCTTTGTGGCTCATGTTTCCAGTGTTTTTCAGCCACTTCAGTACCATAATGTTTGCACAATCTCCAGTGCAACAGTCATGCCACATTATTATAAAATAATGACAAAAAGGCCACAGATCCAAAGGATAACACAGGTTTAGTAAAAATCTTAGCGCCTCGGCTTGCTCAGCCTTCCAAGAGTAAAAAGCACATTGCAAACCTTCCTTAAATATACATTTAATCACAATTAACAAACAATTAAACAATTATCCTATCATTCAATAATCAAATCACATACTTCCAATTACATTCTTTGTTGAGCCCAAAAGGCTCCAAAGTACCGTATTTCAGAATAAAAAGAGTTTGTTTTTTAAAACTTTATCTTTCAAACTTGTACATTCCTCTAAACAAACCTCATTTTTTTCTAAAACACAATCCTTCAAATGGTCAGGATTAGAGTTATGTAAGAACATAAACTGATTGCCCAAAGGACTGTCTGACTTTTTGTTCTTAATGTCTCTGATGTGCCCTTGGAGACGAACCTTAAAACTTCTATACGTCTCCCCTATATAAAACATTTCACAATTGCATTTCAATGCATAAATAACATATTCAGTGTTACAAGTAAATCTACCATTTGTAATGAATCTAAAACCATTGCTATATGGGAAAGAACTAACCAGATGTTTACAAATGGAACATTTATTACAGGGGATAGTGCTACTACAAACACCCACATTTATGCTGATGCTGACCTCCGGTGGAGAAAAATTATTGTGTACTATCTTATCAGACAAATTTCTGGCTCTTCTATAGGAAATATTAACATAATTAGGTAATGTATGTCTTAAAGCCTTGTCTTTCAACAACATAGGCCATAATCATCGTACATGCTTAACAACGTCTTCAGTTATAGCATTAAAAGTAGTTGGAAAATAAATGTAATTTCTATATTTCTCATTATTACATATATTCCTAACACAAGTATCCCATCCCCTGGAAATATTATGTCCATTACTATGCAAACACTGCCAATGTCTCATTGCCATTATTTTTTGTTTAGCCTCAATTACTACATTAATATTGTCGCCTGTATTAAGAAACATTTTTCAGCTTCCAATATTTCCTTGTAAAATAGACTATCAGCACTACATGGCCTGTGAATTCTTAAGAACTCATTATATGGTAATACGGACATTAAATGTCGAGGGTGGCAACTATTCCTATATAAAAACGAATTTCTTTGATTAAAATTTCTATGTAGGCCAGTCTCCAAACCATTTAAATTAATATCCAGAAAATTCACCTGAGTGCCCAGTTGTATTCCATCAAACTGGAAACCCATATTATTAAGCTGTGGATCACTAATAAATCTCCCAGCATCTGCTTGATTTCCATCACACAGAAAAATCAGATCATCAATAAATCTGAAATACAAAATAACCTGGTACCTATAGAAATAGTGGGTGTATATGTAGTCATCTTCAGACTTAGCCATTACTAAATTGGCATACATGGGGGCAAACGCTGCCCCCATGGCCGTTCCCTGTAATTGGTGAAAGACTTCCCCATTAAATGTAAATAAGTTATTTTTCAAACAAAAGGAGACAAACTCTATCAAAAAATATGACATGGGTGAATCTCCTAAAAAATAAAACAGAGCTTGAATCCCTATATTGTGCTTTATGTTAGTATAAAGGCTTTTAACATCCATACAAAGCCAAAACATAGTATTCTTCCAAGTCACCCCCTTAATCTTGTTCAAAAAATATTGACTATCTCTAATATAGGCAGCAGTACTCAAAACATACTTTTTCAAGTATTCATGTAATAAAATACTAATATTTTTCATAAAATATTTTTCTGCAGAAACAATGGGCCTACCTTTAAGGTTTTCAAGACCCTTATGTGTTTTAGGTAGACAGTAAAATACTGCTATATTGCTATTATCAACCTTAAAGTTCTTTTCCAAATCACTGGCCATAAAATAACCCAGCCATAGGCTCTTTTTCAGCAAAAGTTGATATTCCTCAATAGACTCATAATATTTAGAGATGTCGCATTTCTCATATACTTCTACATTATTAAGATGGGCATAACACATGTCCAAGTACTGGGTGTAATACATAATTACTGTTTGGTTCCCCTTATCTGATTGTTTCACCACCAAGCTTCTGTCATTACAAAATTCAGAAAGGGCCAACCATTGCTGTTTACTTAAATTATAACACACATCCTATTTGTTGTTTATACACTTCCAATATAGCTGCTCCACTTCAAAATTCAAGGTAGAAATATAACTTTGTGTAGTATTATTCACAAAAGGGGGAATATAATAACTCTTCACTTGGATTGTATTGGTGTTAAAATTACTGTAGGCATTAACATCATATTCAAAACATCATCCTGTGATGAATACCGTGAATGAAAGGAATCATCAGAGCTCACATTAAACTCACACTGATTATTATCATCACATTGACTAAAATGATAAGACAAATAAACTTCCTACTAAGCAAAAATATTTCACTTTTAAGTGTCTGTAACCTAGGTAGAGCAGTAGGTATGAACTTGAGTCCCAAATGAAACACAGACAGAACATCAGAGATTTCACATTTCAATAAGTTAACTACTAAAGAGTCATTAGCAAAGTCACACCTGTTAATTCCAATGTTTTCTTTTACTATACTGTCCCTTCGAGTTTCTGTCATAGTTCTTCTGCTGTCTCCATTCATTACGACCATGTTTTCTATTGTTGTTATAAAGTTTTGTGGTGTTATTGCTCCGAAAGCACCTCTCTAAATCCACTGGATTTTAGGCTTGTGGAAGGGCTGGAAAATGCTCATTCTCGCCTGGAATCCCCATATTAGATTCCACTTGTTAAGAGATCGCAAAAGATATTGAACTGGAAACAAACATTGTTGTTATGATTATTGTCCCTCCTACCTTTGGAGGACAACATATTGCTCTTGTGCTTCCATAGAAACACTTTATCCAGGTTATAATCCTTAATGTCTCTATTAATCTTATTACTTTTCCACTTCACTAGTTCCTGTTGCAAATCAGCAAGTTTAGCATTGACATCATGAAGCATTGCATCTAATTTAGTTGAGGAAAGATGTTTTTGTAGCTCCACACTCACCAATGCTATTTCTTCCTTAAGCTGCCATTTCTTAAGGTGGTCCCTTTCAATTAAGATACAAACCCATTCTGTAGAGCACTGGTGTGCTGCCTCAGTCCACCTTTTATGAAAGATGACGTCATCTGGATTTCACTTATCAAATGGTGTAGTAGGTGTTTTGAAAACTCGGAGACCTCTCGGGGTAATATTAAGTTCACTGTAGCGTTGGAGACATAAAATATTAATGTGGGCGCTAGTCTCTTTTTGAAGTAAATTCTCTAGTTTATCCCTTAAATTAAAGGCTTCTGCTGATAAGGAGATCATGCACAAGGAGCCCACAACCTGAAAGTTATTAATAGAGTGACGGTCATGCTCCCCAATAAAGCGGTCCCACCCATCATTTTCTATGATGCTTTGTGGTTCATGTTTCCAGTGTTTTTCAGCCACGTCAGTACCATAATGTTTGCACAATCCCCAGTGCAACAGTCTTGCCACATTATTATGCCTTTCAGTATACAGTCCTTCTGCCATTAGTATGTCACAACCAGCAACGAGGTGTGCAAATGTTTCCAATTTGGTTTTACAAAACCTACATTTGTCTGTTTCTCTCACATGTTGAATGGACTTTATAAACCAATGTGTACGCAGCCCACTATCTTGGGCTGCCAGTATTAACCATTCATCTCTTGGTTTGAATTTGCTTCTTCTTAACCATTCCTGTGTTAGTTCCTGATCAACATGAGGTTCTTCCAGAAGTTTTCTATACTTGCAACTATATGCTTTTTCCACATTTCTTGCCTTCTCATCTGATCCTTCACCTTATATTCTTTCTTTTGTTTTTTGGCACATTCAGTTGCTATCTGATTTTTATCTACTTCTGGTTTGATTTCCATTCCTGCTTGACACCGATAAGCTTCTGCTAGATTAAGTAGAGACGTCATCTTAGATTTATTCTCCTCATGTTTCAAAACTTTCACTACGTTTAGCTGTTGTGAGGTCAGCAGATATGTGTGGAGTCCCACAATTGCAGATGTATACATATAGACATATAGTCAATTTCAAGGAGGCCTAACCCTCCTTCGGAATGGGGAATATATAATCTTGGTATGCACTGATTTTTATAAATCCTTTGATGAGCATGAAGTTTTCTTCTTGTTTTCCTGTCTAATCTATCCAACACGTTTTGGGGCCAGTCAGTCACTCTAAAACTGTAAGTTAGGGCAGGAAGAGCAAATTGGTTTATAGTTTGGATTTTGTTCCAAGATGTCAGTCCTGTTTTCAGGATTAATTTAAGTCTTCTGAAGTATTCCTTACTAAGTTTTATTCGCATTTGTTTGTGTTTTATTGTTGATCCTTCATCAATTCCCAAATATTTATACACTCCTTCTTGCAAGTTCTTTTATATCACATTATTGTCCTAAACTGATATTCTCCTGGCGTTGCAATTTTCTTGCTTTAAAGGTTGATTTTCCACATTTATCAAGACCAAATGACATCTAAAAAAGTTTTGACAGCTTGCAGTTGTGCTTTCAGTTCCTCATTTGATGAGCTATACAGCTTTAAATCATCAACAAAGAGAAGATGAGAAGTCTTTACACTTTGTTTTCTAGGAGCCAGATTATAGCCATGACCTAAGCTGTTGAGTAAACATCTTAATGGATTAAGGACAAAGCAGAATAGTAATGGTGACAGAGAGTCACCCTGGATTCCCCCTTTGAATTTTTATTCCTGGGATAACAATTTGTCCTTTATCATGGCTTAACTGATAAGAGGTCTGCCACTGTTTCATGGTCACTGTAATGTAGTCGATCAGTGTGGGGTGTATCAGACATTTTAAGCACTCTTTTATCCATGAATGAGGGATACTATCAAATGCTTTTTTGTAGTCAATCCATGCCATACTTAGATTCTTCACCTTTTTCCAGTTCTCCACTATGACTTTATTTAACAACAAATGATCCTTTGTTCCATATGACTTTCTTTTATTGCCCTTTTGTTCTACTGTCATAATTGATTTTTCTTCTAAATGACTATAAACTCTGTCGACATCAATTTCCATGTATAGTTTATACATCGTTGGAAGGCAAGTTATTGGTCTATAATTTTTAGGGTAGCTTGCAGGTTCACTCTTAAGTAGAAGCATTGTTTTTCCTGTTGTTAGCCAGGTTGGTGTCTGTTCTGGGTGCACATATAAATAATTCTTACTCATGGCTAAATCTTCATGTAAATATGTTAATACTTTCAACCTGAAGTTAGGTACTGCATCTGGGCCTGGAGTTTTCCAATTAGAGGCTTTTCTTAGCTTTGTTTCAATCTATATAGCTGTTACTTCATCCCATTCCATATCCTGTACCTTTAAACTTCTTATTCTTTCTTTTACTTCTTCTTTCCATTTTGCATCTTTGTTATATTCCACAGGATCTTCATAGATACTTCTCTAAAATGTGTCTATTTCTTCTTTTTTTGGCGTTTTTTTCAATTCCTTTTCTCTTATTTCCCAGTTCTTCATAAAACCTTTTTGGGTCATCAATAAATTGCTTATTTTCCACTTTTCCTTTATATTTATTTTCATATTATCAACTTTTTTTTCTGCCTGTGCTGAGATTTTTAGTCTATTTGCGATAGTACATGATAGATCCTGATCTGTTCTAATATTGCACATTGCTTTTATCACATCTTTCTTTCTTAGTATTTTTGTTGATCTATTCCCTCTTCTATAGTCTTCTAACAGTGACACTTATGGCCGGTGTGTTTCAGCTGGTGTGGGCATAGCACTTTTCTCCATGGCTGTGTGACTGTGGAGGTAGTTTATATAAGTAAGGAGGGTAAGGAGCTGGGAGGACTTGCCCTGTCTGTAAAAGTGTACTTTTTTCTGAGTTTCATTTGGGTGAGCCATCAGCTGGGATGTTCCGTTTGGTTGAAGCTTCAGTGAATTTGAAATCATTAAATTCTGGGGAAGCCCCTTATTTCACATGACCGACACTCCATTCTTGCATGCCTCTGCAGTAGAGGTGTTCCATTTTTACATATTTCATATTTGATCTCAGTAATTTTTCTTTCTGTAGTTGCTCATCAGATGTGTTAATTTAACTCCATCTCTTATTTAGAGACCTAACCTTTATCCTCTATTCACTTTTTGGTCTCAGATGTATACTTTGAGGTACTGACAGCCCAGTCATTATTTTTGGTATATCCTGTTTTAGAGACTGCAATAAACTGCAGGCCTTATATAACATCTGTGAAACCCATTCTGGGATTTTCTTTCTCACACAATAAGCACCTATTTACACTGTGATCTTTGTAGTGTCATTTGCACTAATTGCAGCCCAACACACTTCCATTTATACCATTTCTTGGAGGAAATGAGTAAGACATCTTGTGCTGAGATAGTTCATTTTTCCTGCACGTTCTATTTTAAAATTCTGAAAGTTACAGTTTTTAAAAAAAAAAAACTTCCCATCCTTGGTACACTTTATGGATAATAATGTCACTAGTACAATTAGTATACTAGTGATATAATTACTCTAAAGATAAAAATTGGTACTTACGTATTATCGCAACCAGATTTTTGCAATAATACGGCTTGCTTCCAGATCACTATATCTGTTTGTTGATGTTGTTGAAATGGAAAACAGTGTGTTTTCTTTACCAAACCAGGTTGTTTTCTGAAGGGCTATCAACACAAACTTAAAAATATATACTGTTTCTTCCTGCTCTTTACTGGCAGCATGTCGCTTCTTGGCAAGGCTTCCACTGAACGTTCTTTGTCAGCCAATGCTGTCAGATTACGCTCATACATACCAGATGTTTGCAATTCTCTTGCAACCAGCTTCCAATTCTCTGATAATTCCTGACAATTATGACATTATGGACAAATGAGTTGTTGTCCTTAATGTCAGGATTTGGGACAGTTTACTGTATAACCTGCATGCCTTTTTGCACTGTCCTGCAAATCGGAGTTGAGACGGACCTGAGCAGTATGTCAGGAAAAATGTAGTAGCTGGCTCTGGAAGTTGGTTGCGAAGCAGCAGTGTTGGCCCCCGGAGTGTTATGCTCTGTGATGTGTGTTTAATAATAAATGAATCACGTCTGTAGATGTTACATTTTTCCCCCTTTTTGGATGGTGTGTGAACTGTCAGTTGCTTTTTACCCCTTTTGGGCTGCTAGTTCTGGGGAAGGGAATATGCTGCAGATGCGGCTCTTTGCATCCGGCCACAAAATATAATCGCTTGAAAGGAGAATGTCTTTGCTGTCACTTTATGTCTTTTCGGGATCAAGTTTTGACCCAGCCAGAAAGAAACACAGTACTTTGTTCACAACTGTTTACATTCAGTGAGGTGCTATGATTGTGATTCAGAGTAATTACTCCATTTCACATACTTCTGCTGGGTTGTGTGCACACATAACAGGACTTGGAAATGTACTATAACTGACATGATGTCAGGAAATGGCATAGGTTCAAACAAGCAGTCATTTTTAAGTACTACACTATTCCTACCTCAACAAAGTGTTTTTTTTTAAAGAAAACATTCCCTGTGTGATTTTGCATACATTTATTGTTACAGTCACACACCGGGGAAGGAAGCCGTATTATCACAAAAATCTGGTTGCGATAATACGTAAGTACCTAAAAATTAATAAAAACATGAAACTTTGTGCTGCTATATTAACATGTGGTCTCATTTCCTTGTGTCTTACATACTAAAAGGTCATGTTAAGCCAGTTCATGGCCTATTACTATGTGAAATAAGTGCCTGCACTGGTTGCTGAGAGCAACTGATGTCAATGTTTATCCAACATTTTTTAGTAATTTTTCTAGATATCACCATGACAGCAGACATTCTGATCTTCAGAGACAATCTTCTCTTGCAGGTTTAGTGAAAAAGAAATACTGGCAGCACATCAGATAAAGCTGGTGCAGTTTTAACATCACTTACTAACCAGAGAAATAATCCGCCTATTTTTTTGTAATGGTGAGTGGGGTGAGTGTTCATTAATTACTAATAAATGCTGCTCCTAATAGGCGAATATATGATCGCTGTCAAATATCTGAGGTGTATGTAATTAGTGAATGGTTATATTAAAGGTGGGGCGGAGATGCAGACTATATGTCAAAACAAAAAAAGAAAACTATTTGATCACAATCAGACCATCTATGCAGCTTTTCAGGGATGGTCATTGCCTTTGTAAGGCAAACAAGTTAAAATATATTATTGTGGCCATTATTTCTTTCAGATGATCACATTCAAACTTCTGACCTGTACACAGACAGAAAAAGGTTATTTTGGGTGGTGATAGGTAAGCATGCAATCTGCCTGTGAAAGTAATAGTTATTCACTTCATCACAGGTGATGAATCACATGTATGGCTCATCAGGGAGTGGCAGGGCCTGTGTTAGAGAAGTAAACTGAAATACATTACTGTTACCATTAATCCCTTTGCTTGATTCATTTAAATATCTGATGCATATGTATCCATAAAGTATGTTTAGGGAGGGAGAGAGAGGCAACATGAAATGAGGACATGGGACATTACAATTACAAGATCACAATTAAACATTAGACGTGTTCCAGTCAGAAAATGGTTATTATTGTGAGTCTGTGTACGACTGTGATTGTGCATTGTTTTTACATGATTATAGGATAATAGGAAATGCAAAACAATGAGTCTTGTTACCATTTATGCCTTGCCAGTACCCACCATCAAACTGAACCTATACTCTTGAGGACAGTCAGGTCAGTCGAACCAGTGATGGATTTGTGAATATGCATCCAATCATGCAGTTCTTGGTTGAAGGAAGATGATGCATTACACTGCTAAATTTACAGTGGAAGTATATTCCAGAGGTTGGGAAAGTGCTGTGCAAAGAAGTTATCATTCTACCTAGTTTTATCTACTGGCAAAGATTTATATCCATGTGACTACTGCAGTATACTTACAGATCACTCTTGTCAGAGAACATGTGAATGTATATTTTAAGGAAAATGTATGCATGGCAAAATAGTCACCACAGTTTTATCCACCGGATAGCATATGTGCTTTACTCAAAGTCAACAGAGGTAAATGTTGTGTGAAAATAACTTAAACTACTGTTTGCAGTATTTTCTGAACAAAGTGAAGAGAAAATTCATATTCTGGATTTAAGAATTGTTACTTTATCATTTAACATCTTTGCCACAAAAGTCTTTAGATTCAACTCACAAGAGACACAAACATTTTTTTACTGTTCTCACTTTCCAAATGTATAATATATCATTTTTTATTTATTTAACATTTGTTAACAGGGAAAGTCTGACTTGGAACAAAGCCAATTTTCAGTGGAGGCCCAGGGAGAAATGCTCCAGACACATGTCTTTGTAACGTGGGAAGAAACTGGAGCACCCAGAGAAAACCCACACAAACACAGAGAGGACATGCAGACTTCACACAGAAGGCACCCCAACCAAGAATCAAACCGCAGAACCTCTTGCTGTGAGGCGACAAAGTTACAACTGCACCAGTAATAATGTACATAACAAGTTTACAACAACTAAAATTATTATGTATTTGCTCTTGAAAGTGAAGTTTTCAAGCATTTGAAAGAAACAACAACAAAAAACAAAATAAAATCAGGGATTGGAAATTGGCATTCAGAAATTCAATACATATTGTTCTACTGTCTCTGAACGAAAAAAGCACAAACAATATACAGTTTATAGCTAAAAAATCATATTTATTGGAAAAAATCTAGAAATGTTCAACTGTTTCAGGGATATAACTATGTACCAAAGGTAGCACCAATAAGTCTATATAGCCATTATAATGCACTTTGTTACCAGGTCAGATTATAGTAGATTTCCTCAAAGTGATGGGTCTGTCATGTTTGATCACAGTGAAGAATGTAATACATTCACAACATATCAGCAATGAGTTGCACTTACACTGGAATCAGAATTCTGTACATTTCAGAGAAAAAGACACTTTTCCCATTAGAAATATGCCAATACAAAACTCTTCTGTCAATGGTAATGTGGTATTATCAATTTCAGCATTAATCAGCATTTATATTCTTAAACAAATGATGGTACTGTTAAATTCATATTGTAGCCAAACATCAAAATATAATTATCTGAAAGTTTTAATAAGAACTGTCAAAGGGGAACTGACATATTGTTTTTTATGCGTAGCTACCAAATATATGGTTTTCACAGGCATTTGTCAGTGACAGCTTGGTATGTTTTGCCATACCCTATTTCCATTAAGAATGGATATGTAATTTGGGGATCTGAAAGTGTAGTACACTCTCAGAATATATTTTGCTGATTTATCACTACAGAAAAAATGTGTGTGTGTGTGTGTGTGTGTGTGTGTGTGTGTGTGTGCATATAGATATATATATATATATGGTTCTGTGTGTTTACAGTGTTGACCAACTACATCAGCATACACTACAATGATATGTGGTTGAAACAAAATCCCTCAACATTCCAGTATAAATACATTGAGCAAAAACTTGTCACATGCAAAAGTAACAAAAAAAAAAAAAAAAAAGAACATAAACATTATTTTTGCAGGGGAACAAGTCCCCCTGCACCCCATACCCCGTACTAATTTTATATACCAACTCTGATATCACAGAATAATGGGGAAAGGTAAATTCCCACACTCCAGTGTATAGTGATCCCATTAACAAAGCAGCTGGCATCCTATGATGAACCAGCAGTTTGAAAAAACAAACCTCCTAACAAAACACATGATCAAATGAACATAAGATTAAACCCACTTGACTCATATATATATATATATATATATATATATATATATATATATATATATGTGTGTGTGTGTGTGTGTGTGTGTGTGTGTGCATATGTGTACTAGTAAATATATTGAGCGTGTGTAAGGTAGACAGTTGTCTAGTCAACTGCATATAGTTGACAGGTATGTAAGATTGCACAAATTCAGGGGCTGGGAAATTTGCCTTTACATTGTGTTTGTGTGATCTCGGTGTTAGTATATATAATTAGGGGGTGTGGAGAGCACAAGTGAGGATTGAAAGTTAGATTTTGCATTTGCCGAGAATGTTTCTTGGTACATGTGCAGAACTGCGTTGGTTACATTATTTTTGACCTTTTACAGTCAATATTACTGCAGTTGACATCAAATGTTTTAGATTATAATATGGTTATGATAATATATATATATATATATATATATATATATATATATATATATATATATATATATTATGGGTGTGTGCGTGTGTGTGTTTAGATCTGTGTATTTTCAGAAGAAGAGATTTTTTTTTTGAGTTTGGAAAATACAATGCCACAAAACATAATGGGGTGTATGCAATTAACTAGGTGAATACCTGACTGCAGAAATTGAATGTCACGTGGTGTACATCTTCCTAGACACAGTCATAGTGAATACCACATGAAAGCCAGTAATAAATATGTCTGTGATATTTTTAAGCATTCCAAAAACATTTAAATGTTACATGGTATCAGAAGAGAGGAAATATATATGTAGAGCTGAATAGATATATATGCTTTCGCAAGCTTCCATGTAAAAAGTACATAAGTATAATTTGCAGTTAGAAAAATTGTGCAGCTACAACAACCAGGACCTCAAAAATTGTGCAGCTACAACTACCAGGACCTCCTTTGCTGCAAAGCAATTTAGCATAAAACTTGACACCTTTAACCATATATTTCACTCTTCATTAAAAGTAGAATATCTATAAAACCTAAAAGGCATTATGTGCCACATTTCTCTGTGTTGCTGGGGAAGATGTTTTGAAGGCATTTAATGCTTTTTAGAGAATGGACAAACTTTACATCAGTACCCTATTTTCCAGCAGGTTATTAATGTAGAAGTAATGCCCACTAAAAATGAGTCTCCAGCTTCAAAGCAGCATATCAAGCTGCCATGGAGCTCAGACAGAAAAAAACTAACATTATTTTACACTGTGTGTGTGTGTAAAAATAAAATAAACAGAAAAAAGTGTATGTGTGTATGTATGTTTATGTTTCTGCCTGCGTGTGTGAGTGAATGCGTGCATGATAGCTGAAGAGACTGTGTATGTGTATATGAGACAGAGAGAGAGAGTGAACAGTGAGATTGTTTGAACCGTTATTTTAAACTCACTAAGCAGTACTTTTGCTGGTTAGCGAAAGTAAAATAAAAAACAAAAGAAACTTAAAGTGTGCATGTCTGTGAGTGAGACTGTATGTGTGTGTATGTGTGTGTGTGTGCCTGCCAGCAGCAGCAGCAGCAAAGAGGTCTGCATACCTCTACATACCTCTCAACTGTACAGATTTTTGCAGAATGTCCAGACTTTTGCCTCAAATTTTTGGTATGGTTCTCATAAAATTTTGGTTTTCTGGTAAACTGCTGGCAAAGCATTGAGAACTTAAGTCAGAAAATAATGGCAGGCATTTGAATTTCAGACTTCATTCCCTTTAGAAAATGCAAAACCTGTTATTCTATCAACTTTCTGTGTTTCTCCGCCTAATGTTCTAAACTTTCTGTAGTATATGTTAATGGTGTTGAAGGAAGCATTTTACATCAAAAATATATATAAAAAAATAATATACTACATAAAAAAATAAGTAAAACACAACAATTTTACAGGGAGCCCATTCCCTGTTTCTCTCTCACTCACGCTCTCTCATACACAGTGTCTTCTGCTTTCACACACACATACGTATACACACACAGTCTTCTCTGCTTTCACACACACATACGTATACACACACAGTCCTGCTTTCACACACACACATACACACACAGTCTTCTCTGGTTTCACACACACATACGTATACACACACAGTCTTCTCTGGTTTCACACACACATACGTATACACACACAGTCTTCTCTGCTTTCACACACACATACGTATACACACACAGTCTTCTCTGGTTTCACACACACATACGTATACACACACAGTCTTCTCTGGTTTCATACTCACATTCACTCACACAAGCATAACTCTCAACCTCTTACCACAAAAAAATTAGACAAAGTCAAAAATAACGGGGGGAGAAAGCCCCAAAAATAGGGACAATTTTTAAATATTGTTCGTATAAACTTAGAAAGCTGCTAGAATAAAAGGTCTTGTATTACAGTGCATTTTCTGAAAGATATAAAGCCTGAAACTCATTGCCTGTCATTATTTAGTGAAGTCACTCCTCACCGATTTGTCACAAGACTTCAGAAAACCATAAATGTTATGAGGAATAGACAAAAAAATACACAAGGCTGCTTTCACTCTCTCTCAATCTCTCTCATACACAGTCTCTTCTGCTTTCATACACGTATTCACTCACAGAAGATCACTCTCACTCTCTCCCAATGTCTCACATACACACAGCCTCCTCTGCTTTCATACACATATTCACTCACACAAGACTGCTCTCTCTCTCTCCCAATGTCTCACATACACACAGCCTCCTCTGCTTTCATACAAACATTCACTCACACAAGACCGCTCTCTGTCTCTCTTGATCTCTCACATACACAGCCTCCTCTGCTTTCATACAAACATTCACTCACACAAGACTGCTCTCTCTCTCTCTCAATCTCTCTCATACACAGTCTCTTCTGCTTTCATACACGTATTCACTCACACAAGATCACACTCACACTCTCTCAATCTCTCATACACACACCGTGTCCCCTGCTTTCATACATGTATTCACTCACACACACAACATCTCTCACTCTCTCCCAATGTCTCACATACACTCAGTCTCCTCTGCTTTCATACACACATTCACTCACACAAGACTGCTCTCTGTCTCTCAATCTCTCTCACACACAGTCTCCTCTGCTTTCATACACGCATTCAGTCACACATGCAGACAGAAACAGAAACACACTCATACACATACACACACACGCATACACTTTTCTGTTTATTTTTTTTACACTCGCTAAACAGCAAAAGTGCTGCTTAGTGAGTTGAAAGTAATAGCAGCTGTTAGTTTATTTTTTCAGTCTGAACTCCACGGCAGCTTGATATGCTGCCGTGAAGTGGTGGACTTGTTTTTCAGTGGGCATTACTTGTGCATTAATACGCGGCTGGAGAATGTTCTTTCTCCAATCAGGTTGCTGATTCTCTAATTCAAAGTCAAAATCAACCCAAAGTAAACTTTATTGTCGATCAGATGTACCTAGCAGTGCCAGCTGAACAAAATTTCATTGCTTGGTCCCAGTGGGGACAGTAAAAGAGATTCACATACAGCAGTAATTAGAATACTTGACAACACATACATTTACCACATATTGGACAATAAGACATTAGACAATATTATATTAGTAGATATTGCACAGACAAAGATTCCCATTGTGATTTGCTTAGAATATTGCACCTCCACATTAGTAGTGTGATAAACTCTGTTCGTATTGCACGTATATGGAGTGATGGCTTTCTCTGGCTTTTGCACTAATAGTAATAGAAGAGATTGGCTAACTGTTCCAGTTATTAAGCAATTGCCAAATACTTACTATAGACGTTATACCACAGCTTGTGGCATGTTGATCCTGCTATGTACTATCATACTTGACATTTGAGTTCAGCCGCTATGGCTACACGGAAGCAGCTCCTTTTCAGTCTAGATGTTTTGCAGTGTAAGATGTGATATCATCTAGCCGAGGAGAGGAGGAGAAACATGCCATGCACAGGATGGGTGTGGGTTGTCTATTATATTCCTAACTCATCCCACACAACTAGTCTCATGCAGCTCATCCATTGATGGGACCGAGAAACCAATGCTTTTCTTCCGCTGCCTTCACTGCCCTATGGAGAGCTTTGTGGTCAGATGCTTTGCAGTTTCCATACCATACAATGATGTTATTAGTGAGGATACTCTCGATGGTCCCCCTATAGAAGGCTTTGTGGATGATCTGTGCAGGTTTGCCTTCCTCAGTCTCCATAGGAAGTGCAGATGTTGTTGTGCCTTCTTCACTGTGTGGTTAATGTGAGTTGTCCAGCATATGTCATTGCATATATGCACCCCAAGGAACTTGGTACTTTTGACCTTTTCCAGTGTCTCCCCCTTAATCTCTAGAGGTTGAAGTACCTCCTGTGTCCTTCTGAAGCCCACTAATAATTCTTTGGTCTTGCTTACAATTAAGGCCAGATTGTTGTTGTCACACCAACCTATCAGGAGCTCCACTTCTTCCCTGTAAGCTGTTTCCTCTCCATTCTTGACAAGACCTACAATAGCAGTATCATCAGCGAACTTGATGAATTTGTTGGATTTATGCTTGGTCATGCAGTCATGCATCAGCAAGGTGAATAGCAGAGGCCCCAGGATACATCCCTGTGAGACCCCCATGCTCAGTGTGATAGTGTTTGAACTGTTATTTCCCACACATACCTTCTGGGGTCTGTTTATGAGAAATTCCAGTATCAAGTTACAAGGGGGGGTGTTGATGCCCAGCTGGGTCAGCTTTGCTATCAGATTATGGGGGATTACACTGCTGAAGGTGGAACTAAGATTGATGAACACCAATCTGACATAACAATTCTTGTTCTCTGGATGGGCCAAGAATTCATGAAGTGCTATAGCTATAGCATCAGCTGTGCAGCAGTTAGATCTATATGCAAACTTTAATGTGTCCAGTGCTGCAGGTAGATTTGAAGAGATATGATTCTTGATTAACTGCTCTAAAGTCTTCATTACCGTAGATGTAAGAGCAACTGGTTGGTAATCAGTTAGACTTGTTGGTTGCGATTTCTTGGGTAAGGGGATGACTGTCATATTTTTGAAGCATTTAGGTACAATGGATAGACACAGAGATATATTGAAAGTATCAGTTAGGACAGTGGACAGTTGAGTAGCACATTTTCTAAGAATATTTCCCATAATATTATCAGGACCAGCTGCTTTTCTTGTGTTTACTCTCCTCAGGGTCTTCAGAACATCAGATGTGCTGAGACATAGCACCTCTTCACCTTGTTCAACAGGGAGCTTACTTGTGACAGTGTTGTTATCCATGTCGAATCTGCTGAAGCAGGCATTTAGTTTATTCAAAAATTCTTTGTTGTCATCACATGAGGAGGATGCAGGCCTGTAGTTGGTTATTGCTTGTATGCCTTGCCAGAAACATATGGAGTCGTCAGAGAAGTGTCCCTGAATTTTATGTCCATAGGTCCTCTTTGCCTCCTTTATACATCTACTTAGATTTGCTCTGGCCTCTCTTAGGGCATCCTTATCCTTTGATTTGAATGCAACATTTTGTGTCTTTAAGAGCTCATATACTTCACCAGATAGCCAGGGTTTCTGATTTGCATATGTGGTGATGCTTTTGATGACTGTTATATCATCAACACAATTTGAAATGTAGACCATCACTGATTCAGCATACTCCTCCAGGTCTACATGTTGGTTCTTCTAAGCTGCCTCTCAAAACACCAACCAGTCCATGCATTCGCAGCAGTCCTGCAGTGCTGAGACTATTCCCTCAGGCCATATCTTTACTTGTTTGGTTGTTGGCTTGCCCCTTTTTAGCAGTGGTTTATATGCATGAAACCGCATGATGGCCAAATGGTCTGAGTTGCCCAGGTGTGGATAAGGTACTGCTTTGTAGGCCAGTTTTACATTTGTTTACACCTTGTCTAGAGTATTCTCCCTTCTTGATGCTAAGTTCACATGCTGATGGTAGTGGGGTAATACAAATTTCAGATCAGCCTGATTGAATTCACCTGCAATTATATGAGCAAACTCTGGGTTGTTATTCTGCAGGTCATTTAGGGACAGATAAAGAATGTTAAATGCCTCACTGGTATTAGCACTAGGAGGAATGTACACAGCTGTTAAGCTCACTCCATTGAACTCCCTAGGTAAGTAGAAGGGCCTTCATTTTATTAACATGAACTCAATGTTCTATGAGCAGTGAGAGGCGATTATTTCACAGTTTGTACACCAGCTGTTGATACACACACACACACACACACACACACACACACACACACACACACACACACACACACACACTTCCTCCACAAGATCTGCACATTAAGTAATTCATTAATTGCACATTAATTAATTAATTAATTAATTAATTAATTAATTAATGAGTTAATTAATTAATTGCACATTAACACACACCCTGTCAGGCATTATTGGCTGCTTAGAGAATGGGCAAACTGTACATCAACACCCTGACTGGAGAGCAAACGTTCTCTAACAGGGTATTAATGTACAAGTAATGCCCACTGACCAACGAGTCTGCCACTTCATGGCAGCATATCAAGTTGCTGTGGAGTTCGGACTGCAAAAAAACAAAAACTAATAGCTGCTATTGTTTTATGCTCGCTAAGCAGTGGTTCTGCTGTTTAGCGAGTGTAAAATGTAAAACAAAAAAAAAGGAGAGAGACTCTGTGTGTGTGTGTGTGTGTGTGTGTGTGTGTGTGTGTGTGTGTGTGTGTGTGTGTGTGTGTGTGTGTGTGTGTGTGTGTGTGTGTGTGTGTGTGTGTGTGTGTGTGTGTGTGTGTGTGTGTGTGTGTGTGTGTGTGTGTGTGTGTGTATGTGTGTGAGAGAGATCGAGAGAGACAGAGAGCGATCTTGCATGAGTGAGTGCATGTATGAAAGCAGAGGAGACTGTGTGTATGAGAGAGAGTGAGAGTGATCTTGTGTGACTGAATGCTTGTATGAAAACAGATCACCCTGTGTGTGAGAGATTGAGATTGAGAGCGATGTTATGTGAGTGAGTGTGTGCATGAAAGCAGAAGAGACTGTTTGTGCATGTGTGTGTGTGTGTGTGTGTGTGTGTGTGTGTGTGTGTGTGTGTGTGTGTGTGTCTGTGTGTGTGTGTGTGTGTGTGTGTGTGTGTATGGGAGAGAGAATGGGCTGTATGTAAAATTGTTCTGTTTTACCTGGTTATTATTTTTTTAAGCACTATATTATTTTTTATACATGTTTTGATGAAAAATGCTTCCTCCCAACACCATTAACTTATACTACAGCAAGTTTGAAACATTAGGCAGAGAAACTATTTTACATTAAAAATATATAAAAATAATAATATAATACTTAAAAAAATAAATAAGCAAGTAAAACACAACAATTTTATAGACAGGCCATTCTCTAATTGCAATAATACCCTCCAGGGTGTGTGTTAATGTGTCATTAATGCCCTTCCAGGGGTGTAGAGGCTCTCTGCCTGTGGCATCGGGCCTCATAACACCTGTGGGCAGGCATTAATTACACATTAACACACACCCTGTCAGGCATTATTGCTTGCTTAGATGAGCAGAAGCTCTAAACAACATCAGTTAAACAAAAGTTCAGGAATTATTGTTAGCCCAGAAAAAAGTTATCATTTGTTTGACATTTACTCTTCCTAAGGCCACAAGGTCCTATACAGACTATAGGGAAATGAGACAAACAATTGAATTTGGTGATGTGCATGTCAATAACCTGAATTTAGTGAAATGCTTGACTCATTAATAAAAGGTAATAGTTTGGGATATAGTAAATAATCAAACAATGGGCAGGCTACTAAAAGCAGCAAACCCAATTTTACCAAAATACGTCGACGTATGCATAGCAAATTAAATTACAAGTACAGAGTTAAAGGTATTAACTGAAGAAATGGAAGTGTGCAAAATAAACTGTGCGCCAAATAAAAAGGCAAAACTGAGAAATAGACTAAGAATTTATTGCTACAGTAGTTGTGGCAAAAAAGAAAGTCATGAGGTTCACAGAAAGTATAGCAAGTTGATATTAGCATAATGTACTATATGTATCAATAAGTACTACAGGTGTCAACAAGCAATTGTCATGAGTTGAATGTGTTTAATAGAAGCAACAACAGAATTGTTTTGTAGAAATGTATAAAACGAAAGACAAGTATGCTCAACATAATTTACATGTTTCTGAACAAAAAGATGACAATGAGCGATTTGTTGGCACTATGAAAGTAAAAAGAGTTGATACAGAGTCCTGCGAATGTATCATATACACTGAGACAAAAGTGCAAGCCAGAATGTTGACAAGAATTAATACAGAAAATGTTAAATTTAAAGTAGACATAGGTTCAGAATGTAACGTTTTGTCTGAAGACATTTTAAAGCATTGCGGCTAAAAGACAAAAAAAGAGCCATGTGCAAATTATTAACAACATATTCAGAGCACCATTCAAAGCAACTAAATAAGAACCTATTGAGATTTGAATATAGAAGTAAAATATATAAGGCACTTTTCAAATTTTAGCACTTAGAGAAGTAAATTCAACTAATATGTTGAGCTTTTTTGGCTTGTGATAATCTCAGAATGGTAAAACAAATCCATAGTTTAACAGCCTAGAGAAAATGTGTTCATAAACAGTTTCATGGTAGCAGACATCTTGAATACTGCACAGAGCCACATCAATGATATCCTTCACAACTCTACTAATTTATTTATAAGGTAAGAATGTTTTGGAGAAAAATATCACATACTAATACATCAGGAAGTTATGTCATTAATACATGCTCCAAGAAAAGTAGAACTGAGAAAGAAGTTACATTAATGGAAGGTGTGGGTATCATTAAGAATAAATTTAATCGAATGCTTTAATAGTATTGCTACTGTTGTAAAACAAATCAAAATTCACAATTATATTGACACACAGGATCTAAATAAAATGATTAAAAGAGAGCATTATCCATTGTTTATGGTTAAAAAAAGAATGCCATCAGTAGTACTAAATGCTAAGCCATTTTTAGTTATAGTAGAAAACCGTGAATTCTGGGATTAAAACTTAGACATAGAAAGATCAATTTATTTTTGTATATTTAATATGCTATTAGGAGGGTGCACATTCCATTAACTTCAGAGGTATTCCAAAGAGCTTTTGTAGAGGCAAATGAAGGCTTGGGAGGTATTGAAGACAAAACTAAAAATCTAATCTCACCCCCGGTGTGGCACCCATTTCTCTCATTTACAGGGGTAGCCAATGTTGATCATAGACCCACTCTATTCATAAATTCATTCTGCGAACTACCCAAAAAGAACAAATGGGGATACTTGGGATTAAAGTGGCTAGACTTGTAAAGGCTCTAAGGCTGCTAGACTAGTAACCTCCTATGAACCTATGAACCTATGAGTATGAAGACAGACTATATAACAACATGACAAGAGACTGATCCAGCTGATGTTCATATTATGATTGCATACATTCAAGTTAAAATTAACTTATGAAAAACAAAAAAGACCAAATGGTTGAAGAGACTGCAACACCGGATTTATTCACCAACAGAAAAGAGAACAAAGCAAGTTAAACTTTAAGCGCTTTTTGTCTGCTCACACACAGACTTCTTCAGAAGTTACAAATAGAATCAATTAAGCATACTTAAATAGTAAACAGCTGTAAAAAGTGCGGGAAACTGTCATGTACTTGAATCATCAATAAATAAAATTACCTTGACTTGAACCCTGATCTTTGTTGTTCAATAAGGCACATAAAGTGTACATAAAAGTTACATAAAACATATATATGTATGAAAAATATATACATAAATATAGCTATACTTTAAAAACAATAAAGACTAAATACTATTCATATCTCTAATGTTGACACAACTTAAATTTATTTTTACTAAAAAGTGTTTAAAAAGTAATTATCTATCTTTGTAAGCTTTTAAGCTTTAAAATGCTCATAATTGAACATGTTCCATTCAAACCTGGAAAATTAAATGCATTTAATTTCAACTGGATTTTAGATATATAGCCAACTATAAGGCTAAATCTACCAATAATGATGATGAGCATATTAGTGAGCTTGACCTTGTGAAATATATACAATCACAGGATATACGCGTCTGTAAACCTGATAAAGGGGGAGGACTTGTCGTGTTTGATCAGGTTGGTTATATACATTGTATGCATCTTTTGTTAAGCAGTGACACTTACCAGGAGAGTTCTAGATCAGAAGCAAAATAGGGCTTATAATCTGATTAAATGCTGTCTGAACGACTTGTTTATAGAGGGACAGGTAGATCAAGTAGTTCTCAACTACATGATTACTTTATTCCCAAAATATCCATCCTTGTTCAGAATCCCCAAAATACATAAGGATTTAAACAACCCACCTATGAGACCACTGGTTGATAGTAGGGGTCCTCCCACATATGCATGTTCGAAAGTCACTGACACTATGTTGCAGAAGTTCGTAGTTCTAGAAAAACAAATATGTAAAGACCATTGGTCTTTTTTGTCAAATGTGAATAATCTAGAATACAAAAATGATACAAACTTTTTAACAATTGATGTCAAAGACTTATATACATGCATTCCTCACCACATTAGTATAGTGTGGGTTGCAGCAATAATGCAGAAACATGGAGCACCAAATAAAGATATAGCTTTGATAATGGAATTGTTGGATCTCACTTTGACAAACAATTATTTTATGTTTGACAATAGGTTTTACCTACAGAAAGTAGGACTTGCAATGGGTTCACCTTGTGGAGCCGGTGCGGCCAATTTGGTCATGGCCAACTGGGAAGCAAATTTTATATTTAATGATGTGAGCGTCTCTGAGTGTATATTATATTACACTAGATTTTTAGATGATATCTTTGTCCTACTTAACGGTGATGAAGTAAAAGCTAATGAGTTAGTAAACAAGTTTAATTCTTCAACAGATTTTTTACAGTTCACATACAGTTTTAATTCTGAATCTATTTCTTATTTAGATATTTGGTTAGTAAAAAACAAAGAGTTAAAGAGTTACACAGCTAAAATATTTTGGAAAATAACTTATTCAAATTCTTTTTTGCATTTTTCAAGTTGCCATCCTTTCCACCAAAAAAGATCTGTAGTCAAAGGCCAGTTGGTGAGAGCCTCACGTATTTCAAGTTTGAATACAGATGTTTTTAAGGAATGTTTATTTTTGAAACAAATGTTCATGCACCGTGGCTACCCGGAAGACTTATTGGACTCTCTAATTGAAGAGGTCACTTCTAAAAGAGAAAGGTTCTTGCTGAAACCAATATTGTCAATAAAACTCCCATCTAACACTGGAAGTATCATTCCAGATATAGAACCAATAGATTTATCTATAGAGCAGACAGTACAGAGGGAACAACATTCAAAATGTAATTTTATAACAACCTTCAATGTCCTAAGTAACTCTATAGTTAAAATAGTATACAAGAATTGGGATTTGTTTAGAGCCAATCACAAACTGTTTGAACGTCTTGGTTGTAAACCTTCAATAGTATTTAAGAGAAGGAGTAATTTAAAAACTCTCCTGGAAAGACGTCAATTGAAGGTGCCTAGAACCACTGGGACATTCAAGTGTGAAAATTGCAATTATTGCAAATATATAGATGTGACAAACACTTTTGAGATGAATGGACAGAAATACAAATTAAAATCTAAATTTAATTGTAATACTAAGTTTATTATCTATTTGGCAAGATGTGTAGTTTGCCCCGCATTTTACGTGGGTAAAACGGAACGGAGGTTCCGTGAGAGAATTTATGAGCACATTTATGCTATTAGTCATAATAAAATTGACAATGCCTTAGCAAAACATGTCCGTTTAAATACACATCAGTTCAAATTTATGGTTATTGACCAGTTTACCGATGATATCAGGGGTGGACCGGCATCTTTCAAATTGGAAGAACTAGAATTAATTTGGCAGTTGAAATTAAATGCATTTAATTTTCCAGGTTTGAATGAAACATGTTCAATTATGAGCATTTTAAAGCTTAAAAGCTTACAAAGATAGATAATTACTTTTTAAACACTTTTTAGTAAAAATAAATTTTAGTTGTGTCAACATTAGAAATATGAATAGTATTTAGTCTTTATTGTTTTTAAAGTATAGCTATATTTATGTATATATTTTTCATACATATATACTTTTTATGTAAATTTTTATGTACACTTTATGTGTCTTATTGAACAACAAAGATCAGGGTTCAAGTCAAGGTAATTTTATTTATTAATGATTCAAGTACATGACAGTTTCCCGCACTTTTTACAGCTGTTTACTATTTAAGTATGCTTAATTGATTCTATTTGTAACTTCTGAAGAAGTCTGCGTGTGAGCAGACGAAAAGCGCTTAAAGTTTAACTTGCTTTGTCCTCTTTTCTGTTGGTGAATAAATCCGGTGTTGCAGTCTCTTCAACCGTTTGGTCTTTTTTGTTTTGCATATATTCAAGTTAAGTAAGCATAAGTCTGAAATGCATAGGTAATAGTCTACCATCAAAGATACTGAAGCCTGGTAAAACAAAAAGACAAACAAGCAATAAAGAGGCTACTAGGAATGGTACAGTAGCTTTCAGAGTGTCTATCTAACACACATGATGCAGTTATTTCTCTGTGAGTCCTGCTGGAGCAAGATATGGCTAGGAATAGAACCTTGATCAGAAAAAAAAGTATGTTAAAATGCTCAGAGGACTATTTCCAGTAGCACCGGCATTAAAATACTATGATGTGAATAAATCAATTGTATTACAACTAGATGCTAATCAGAAATGCATAAGAGTTGTGATTCTACAAGAGAGTAGATCAGTACCCTATTGGTCAAGAACATTCAAAGATGCATAAAAGACTAGTTCTGATAGAAAAAGAATTATTAGCAATGGTGCATGCATGTGATAAAGTCCATGAGTACATCTTTATTAAAGACATTTCAAGGAAAATAGATAAAAAAACCCTTGAAAAACATGTTCAGAAAACTTCTCTAAAAGGCATCTCTGAGACTCTAGAGGTTGTTACTTAATCTACAGAAGTATGATAAGAAAGCAAAATATAGACCAGATTGTCATAAACAATGAGTGGAGGACATTTACTAGAGAACTGGAAAGAATTACTAGCAGAGAAATTAGAGACTCTAGGTAATTCTGTTTCATAATTACAGAAACAAAGTAAAAAAAATCTAGAGATGTATTGGCAGTAACTTAGTACTGTTGTTACTGAAATAATTTGCAATAAGAGGTTCATAGGTTCATAGATACTTACTAGGCTATTGATTTGTGAGGATCTTAAGCAGCCAAGCATTGCAGTCTCTTTACAAATAACCAATAGATGGTCAGAAAAAAGTATATGTTGGACATTTATATGTGTCCCTATCTATGAAGGGCAAGGGTGCTAAACTGGTGTGAATTTGTGGTCAACTATCCATAATACCCATTACATTTGAATAGAATAAGAGGCATGCTTTGCTTTATGTGGAATGAAAGCTGGTTCTATAGAAGAGGAATTCTCTGTGATATATATCTATCCCTCTAACATGTTCTATTTGTGTTTCAGAGGAGATTGAGATCCCTTGAGCAAGTATTTATGTCATCATTGGACTTGTGAATGTGCATTATTTATGACAGGATAAGTTCTGTTGAGGCTGTATATGTGAGACAGAGGTTGCCTCTTAGCAACCTGCATGATACCAAGAAGAGGGAGAAGGCTTTGAGATGGTTCGCATAGATTTTTATAATTTAGGCTCTTGGTTTTCTTAGTGAGGAAGCATTTTGGTTCTTCTAATTGTGACAAGTGTTTAGACAAGTATATATCAAAAGGAGAATTATACTCTGTGATCAGACTAATGAGTATCAGGTACTGTGGAATGATAGCACCTTAGGGTCTGGAAACACACCATACCTATAGATACAAGCTGTGTGATGAAAAAGGACTTCATAGGTTCATAGATTAGTACTAGACTAACTGCCATTTTGGGTAATTGTAAGCCTAGCCAATTGAACCACGTGAGAATCAAACCCTGCATATTGTGTCTGTAAGGCAAATGTCTTAACCATTATGCCAGTCTCCTTCTGGGATACATATGATTGCATCCTGGGTCCTGGACACTATATCTACAGATATAAGCTGTGCATTGAAAAAGAACTTCTTTACAATATGGGATACATGGTGATCAAAGGACGGTTCATTGTTGACATAAGTTCCAAGATCCCTAACTATGGGATCAAACTTTAAGGGTGGGTTGTCATTGTGACAGTTACAAGGGAAATCATGGTTGCTGAAGGATACAGTTATACATTTCTTGGCATTTAGTCTTAGTCCATGATTTTGAACACCAGCCATTTGTTTGGGCAGGCCCACTTGGAGGATCATGGTGCCCTCTGATGAGTTTATGACAGCACCAAGTATGCAGGCAGTGTGGACCTGGTCAACTACAAACCTTTAACATTAATTCTGACTTCAGAGAAATGCCAGAGTAGGCCATGGACTGAACCCTGGTGTACACTGCAAGTGACAGTTTTTTTTTTTTTTTTTGAACAGGTAGAGCTGCCCACCTTTAATTCCTAAGTTATATCTGGAGGCCAATTTGCTAGCCAATGAGTTATATAGGGATTTACATTTAGCATGAAAAGTTTATCAGTGATATTTGTGTGTGGATGGTGGTAAACACCTTAGCTATTTCTAGATATGTTGTGTGCTCAGATTTTCCCTCATTCATTGTTAAAGCTTTTTTTTGAAGAAGTCAGCCAAGTTATGCAAGCAGTATCTGCCCTTGATAAATCTAAACTAGCTTTGGTTGATTCTACAGGTTACCTATATCCTTGTTTATTAATTTCATAATAATCCTTTCCACAGCTTTACAGATGAGACTTGTCAGGCTTATGGGTCTATAATTACTTGGGTCAACTGCGGCCCCACCTTTGTAGAAGGAAATTACTGTTGCTGTCTTCTATTCATCTGGCTTGAAGCCTGTTTTGAGGCAGATACTGAACAGATACATTTTAAGATGATCAACAGGCAGCCTGGTATATTGTCTGGACCAATACAAGTAGTGTTCTTGACCTTAAATAGCACCATGACAATTTGTTCTTGGGAGATTGGAGATGGCGCACTGCTACAGTCATCCCTCCCCATAAAGGGGGAGCAACTGCAGACCCTGGGAGTTATCACCCCATTAGCCTGATGAGTCTAATATGTAAGGCTATGGAGCGCATCATCATGGACCTAATTAACAAGGATACAGGGAATCTACAAAATCTGAATCCCACGCAATTTGGTTTTGTGAAGGGTAGATCATGCCTGCTCAACCTGGTTGACTTCTTTGAGTTAGTCACCAGAGTTGTGGATGAGGGCAAGGCAGTTCATACAGCCTACCTCGATCTGGCCAAGGCCTTTGATACCATTCCCCACTCAGGAATTATTGATAGACTCATCAAACTAGGGATCAACCCCTATATCACAAGTTGGGTTGCAAACTGGCTCACAGATAGAACCAACAGTGAGAAAGTAGTAGACTCCAAATCAGAATGTCGACCAGTCACGCATGGAGTCCCACAGGGATCGGTCCTGGGTCCTCTCCTATTTGCCATCTACTTCTCAGAAGTTCAGGCCAACAGAGAGTGACTCTGGCTGACCAAATTTGCTGATGATTGCAAGCTGGGAGCCATTATTAACTTCTCAAGTGATGTAGACATCCTATAGAAAGGCCTCACTGAGACCAACGACTAGTGTCAAAACCATGACCTTAAGCTTAACGCCAAAAAATATGTTGTTATTCCCTTTGGGAAAAACTCAGTTCCCACAAATTACCACATTGATGGTAGCCCACTGAACACTGAAGGAGTTATAAGAGACCTGGGGATACAGGTTGATAGCAACCTCTCCTTCGACCACCACATTGCCACTGTGGTCAGAAAGTCCTTCTATGTGGCACATCTCATTACCAAGGGTTTTGCATCCAGGAAGAAAGAGGTTATCATCTCTCTCTACTCTTCCCTCATTAGACCAATATTCGAGTATAATGCCCCATTTGGCATGCACCTCACTAAACATCTGCAACAGCTGGAAAGGCCACAAAAGTACCTCATGAAGAGGGTCCTAGGCCTTAAATATATGCCCTACATGGACAGACTCAAAAAACTCCAGCTTTTCTCTGTCTCATATCATCTATTAAGAGGCAATCTCTGCTTGACTTACAAAGCCATGTCTGACTCAGCCCTGTTAGAAATGTTACACCTAAAGAAATCCCAATCCCTCCACATCACACACTCCAGGGGCCTCAACCTCACTACCACAATCAACAGAACATGCTGGAGGGGCAGGTTCATAACCCATAGACTGCCTATCCTCTGGAATAGACTTCCCATGCATGTCAAGCAGAGCATCTCACTGCCCCTTTTCAAGAGAAATCTTGATGAGTGGATGAGAAATAGAAAGTTCACCTTGGGTTATCACTGCAGTGGCTCTACTTGATAGAGGCACCGGGTACTAACAGCAGCATGATGCCAGGGCACTTCTATGGGCTAGGCTTGTAAAGGCTCCAGGGCTGTTGGCCTAGTACACACCTATGAACCTATGAATGTGTCTGAAACTGTTGGAGGGAGAGTTGGCTTATGTTTACGCTAAACTTGCCTGTTAGTAGATTGGCAATGTCCTCTGGGTCTGAATATGTAATATTATCATTTACTAGTAGCTCTGCACAGTGCCAGGCATTGTTTCTGAGGCTTCTAAAGTAGTTAAAGAAGTCTTTGTGGCTATCCTTCACCTGGGTGGCTATTTTTACTTCATATCTGTTTTTTTATTGATTTGATTATGGTCCATAGTTCCTTTAGTTTAGCAAGATAATTTTTTTAGCATCTTGAAAGTTAAATTAATTTTTGCATGCAATGATTTTTGTCTTTCATTATACAGCCTGTTCATTTTAAGATTCTACCATAGGGGATTATTTTTAAATTTGGCATTGTGTTTATTTCTGAAAGGGACAGATGCAGATATACAGTTATTTACATGAGCATAAACTATAGTAGCAAAGGCTTCTACATAAGCATCTGGCTTCTCAAGATGGGAGGGAATTTTGAATTTAGCCAGGACATTGCTCAGTATTAGTAGATTAGCCTTCATATATTCTCTTAAAACCAAGCTATTGGGAGATACTTCAGGCTTTTGTCTTATGGTAAATGTGACTGACTTATGATCTGATTTGATCAGGGAGATAGTTACAATTGGTGAGGATTAATGCTAACCCATATTGGTAATGACTAAATCCAGCAATGTGTCACTCCTGGTTGGGGCATGGAAAAACTAGTCCAGAGATTTTGTAAAGATGAAGATTAGTAATTTCTGTGCATGCACATTTGAGGATATGTTGTCCTGGTCAAATATAATTGGTAAATGAATTCAGACTCATTTTTCCTTCAAAGAAGAAATAAGTTGTGTTCAAGACTTACTGCTCAAAAAAAAAAAACAGTCAGCTGAAAAGACAAATACTCATGAGGATGCATGAATCACACTTAATAATTGTGTAGTACAAAGAAAGAACAAGAAATTAAATGTACTGAACAGGAATGCTTGCTCAGAACAAGTAAGGCAGAGGTGTATGCTATGTAGCTCATTCCATGATATCAATTCAGAAGGAGAAAGCTAGTTTAACCAGTTACAGGAAGTCCATGGCATCAAATGGGATCAGACATCATTCAGTTCAAAGAAGCCATGTATCACATATGCAAAGCTTGTTATTCCAAGCTCCAAGGAATAATTAAACCAACAGGAAGTGCAAGTATGAATATAATTAGTGCATTAAATTCATATTTGACAGTGGCACACAATACAAAACTCAACAATTCAAAGACATCTAACTTCTGTTTCATATTTTCTGCAATCTAGTTGACAGATGAAGATAACTATCTGAATGGTGAAAAATTACATGAGTGTAACCAACAACTATAAGGAATATAATTTTACAATTCTGGAACACAGGAATAGTTCATTGCAGGAATTAAATTTTTCACCAGCTCAGTTGTTAATAAGCAGAAGTTTGAAAAGCTACTTTATTGATGCCTGGAAATCATTAGAAACTAAAGGACATTCTAGAAAAATATCAAAAGAGACAGAAATACTGTTATGAGAGAAACTGTGTAAGACTTAACAGATTTGCAGATGGAAAATGAACTATGAATGTAAAAGCCATGACAGAGTTTGCTGCATGAAGACGAACCGTACGTTCAAGCAGCTGAACCAAGATACTATGTTATTCATATAGAAGATACAAATCTATATAGAGGAATCACAAACATTTGTATAAGATAAATACATCACATTTCAAGATAGATGGGCAACCAAAATTGTCACAAACTATACTGTCAAAAGGAAATTGATTGTGAGAATTATAACAGCCAGATGTTACAGAGACAGTTACTTCAAGTCATGTCTCAAAAAAAGGTGGCATTGCAAAAAACACTGTTTGAAAAGAAAGTTAAGGCATCCAGAATTATTAGTCCTATTAAATATTTTAGATTTGGGTGAGCAAAACAGGGACACCTCATGCTTCTGGTCTACTGAGCTGCAATACTGCCAAGTGATTTTTTATTTACTCAAAAATAATTGACAATCCTGTCATGGGTCATTATAAATTTGTGCATGCACACCTCTCAACTGCCCATAATTTGTATGGATGCATACATTTTAATTTACAATTTTGATCTGTAGCTCCCAAAACTAGACACTTCAAGACATTCTAAGTTAATAGCACCAATATTTAAAATGTGTCCCTTATTTGGAGCCTTTTATCTAAATTTTTTTTTGCTTTGTCCCTAATTCTGTAAGTTAAAGGTTTACCTATGCATTCAGGTGTGTTTAATTTCTGTGTAAAAAAGCCAACTTGCCTAGCTGGCAGTTTTCTAAACAATCCAGTTGTTTCATATATTAGTATAGTAAAAAATGTGATTATGTCTTATCACAGCTACTCCTGTCATTTCTGGGAGGTGTAAGTGGCACTTCACTGGGGGATGGTTAAGATTTTACACAAAGTAGACCCAAGCCAATTTCCATTGGCTCAGGCTACCTCAGGTGACTGGTGCCAGAGGCCGTCTCAATAAAAAGTGAAAGAACTGTTGTGGATGGACTGTGATGGTATGAACACAGAAAAAAATGTTATATGTAATATTTTGAATTAAGAAAACAAAACAAAACTAACATATGAAACCAAAACTGAAAGCTATTGTGGGTCAGGAAAGCAATACAAGGATTCAGACACAAATTCTGTCTGAAACCTTGTATTGCTTACCTGACCAACAGTATATTTTGAATTAAATTATACTCTAATATATTCTGTTATATGTTCCAATATGTTAATTTTATTGGTGTTCTGCTGAACCGTATAAGTGCCATTCACAGAACAGGACAGTATGTATTTACTTTTTCCTTTTATGCAGTAAATATTCTATGTGTGCATGTGTGTGTGTGTGTGTGTGTGTGTGTGTGTGTGTGTGTGTGTGTGTGTGTGTGTGTGTGTGTGTAAACTTGAGTTGCAATAGGTAGTGCTTTATGCATCTGAAAGCACATTAATGTTCATAGGCAGTTATTAGCGTATGCAGTCTAGGAGACCATTAAAGAGTCTTTCCAATTTCCCAGTTCCCCCAGAGCACTGCCTGGATAAGTGACTTGTGAAAGGCCACACAGCAGACAAATACAGGCTGAGGAAAACAAATCCTGTACCACAGGAAGCAGCTCATTAAAAACTCATGGCTTTAATCCTCTGCCTTAATTTCCAAACAAATGAATCGGTATCTTGCAATGGCTATGAATCAACCCAGAGTCATCTGCTTGGAAAGCAGCTATGCTCTCCTGTATACACCAATGCTGCACCATTATACCATCAATCCTTCAGCATTATTTATTTATTTATTTATTTATTTGTATAAGTATTTGATCACAATCACACATTACTGTGTACTCAGTCAATAAAAGATTAGGGCTTGGTATAATTGTCAAGGTGTTTGACTCACAGACAGAAGGTACAGTGCTTGATTCTCACCTTTGGGAAGGAAATTGGTTAGGCTTAGAATGGTCTATTAAGAAAGCTAGCTGACTAATTAGCTGTGAACTTATGAAACCATGAATCTAAGGAAAAGGAAAAATGAAAGTTTTAGACTTGTACCATGGCGCTTGTGTTAAGTACTGTGCACTCTAGCTTGTGCAGTTAGTTACGCAGAGGTTCTAATCTCACTGTTGTCAACTTGTGTGTAAGCATAGTCAGAAGAGCATGAGTCTGTGTCTTACTGACATCTCTCAGGTCTCATTAAGAAAAAAGTTTTGGTGTGAGGTTGGCCTAATGGCTAAGATGTTTACCTTACAGACACCAAGTGCAGAGTTTGATTCTCATATGGGATAATTGGCTAGACTTAAAATGGCCCCAAAAGGGTAGTTAATCTAGTACTACTCTATGAAACTATAGATCCCACCAAAAGAATTAGCTCAGACAATGTAGTGACACACATTACAAACAATAAATAAAGTTGTAGCATTAATTTTATATCTAAAATCACAAATTACTTTCTATAAATGAAAGTCATGGCTTACATCTCTGAGAAATTTGCTAGAAAATGTCAAATGATTTTAATGAGTTGGTATTCAAGTGATTCTGTTGCTTTGACAATGCTGAAAGTCCTCAGTGACACAAATGGTACTATCATTACACATGTGGGCTGGTGCTAATGATTTACTATGGCTGCATCACATAATCCGGGTTTATGGCACTACATTACCTCTGCTATATGCCATATTCACAGCTCATTACATTGTCTGCTGTGTGTCAGTCACTGTGCTGCTGATTATTTGCATACACATTTACATACCTACAATGCCTACATTTCATCATGTTGCTTTGTTGTTGTTGGATATCGTATAATATATTTCTTTACATCTGACGTGGACTGCTTTCTCTGCGTATGTAGTGTCTTAACCATCTCAGAGGTGGCTGCATCTCATGGTAAACAGACTTACTTCCTTGAAAATCCCTTTCATTGATGAACACAGTACTTTAAGTTTTGCAAAGCCTTCCAAGAACTGCATTTATCAAATTTAGTCGCACTTGGTAGTGGCTTCATTACTGGAGTTATCAAAGAAATGAAGCACACTTCTGGAAATTCCTTTCAGCACAATAATATGCTATTGTGTGTTTTATGTTTTCCAGTATGCGGAAATAAAAAATAGGTTTATTGTCTCTCACGTTTTATGTTTAATAATTGAAGATTTACGATTAATAGATCAATGTATGGCAGTGTCCACTGTCTTGTGAAAGGTTTGCTTATTTTCATGAAACATGAAACAAGAACTATCTATTTATAAGCATTGCCTTTTCCCTAAGACAAGCATCAGTTTTTGCTTCTGAAGTGCCTATATAAATTATTCTTTAGGATTCTTCTGTGCTTCTTCTTGTTAGTCTTCCAAACTTATGACAGTAAGGATTAATCACATTAATAAATGAATATATTGCTAAGGAATTTACATAAGCAATAATGCCCGACAGGGTGTGTATTATTATGGAAATAACGCCCACCCAGTGGTGTTCTGAGTCCTGATGCCGCAGACAGAAAGTTATTTAGCCCTTTCACTCAAAGTCCACTGTTAATTCTCTTTGTACCTTGTAGTCCTACATCCTTGTCTGTATTGTGACTATATTTCGAACAATATAGCTGGATGAATTTTCCCACTATATCTTCCATAATTCTTTGAATTGGGAAAGTATTGGCCAATTATCACAGCCTGTGTTATATTAGAGCTTCTGGGTATAATACTTTGTCTAAAAGAGCTTGTATTTCTACCTGTGAGTATTCTATTTTTTTCGCCATGTGCACATATTACTTTGATTTTCGGTTTACTGGTTGTTTTGTCCTTACAAACATGTTACATTGTAGCTAGTATAATAATGCTGCCTGAGCCCAGAACAATGTCATCATTTACTTGCCATCACAATATTACATTGAGCAAGTTTAGTAATACCACAGTGACAAAAAATAGACTGTACACTTCTAGCAGTTAACACTTCATCATTGTAGCATCCCACAGGCAAGCTTTTGGATCCTAATTATTGGTTACAATTAGGTTTTACAGGTGTAGTATTAGTGTTAATAACTGTACTATATTTTACTATATGCCCTTTTCTAGAACATTTATAACAAGCCAACTCAAATGGCATTTTTTCTAGCTTATATGCAAAGAAGCATTCTTTATCTGAAGGCTGGTGCATATCTGATCTGGAGTTTGCAATTTCAGTTAATAAGTGTTCTACTAAGACCACTAGCTGTTCAGAAAAGTTAACGTTATGCTGGGATACCAATTTTCTTAAGTTACAGAGATGTAACTAGAGTCAGACAAAGTGGCAGACTCCATGTTTTTAAGGGGTACAACTGGCAGGTACTAATGGAATATGAGTGCAGTACTGGCATTGATGTGTGAAGTTCCTAAATAAATACGCATAATGGTTATGGCTGAAGGTCAGTATGTGGTAATAACTGTAGAAATATAGCAAGGTATTTGTTACAGTTGTAGCAAGCTAGTAAGTACCTTGCTACAGTTGTATGTTTTTGACCTCAATTTGGAAAGACCTTTTTTTCTTACACATCAAATTATAGTTGATGAATACCAGTTTGAGTAAGTGGCCAGGACACCAGATCACCTAGCTACTGTCCTGCTTGTGAGTGCCCTTTTTAATATTAATACTGCGGTGGTGGTGCTGCGGTAGCATTGTCGCCTCACAGTTAGACGTTGCCCGTTCGATTCTCAGTTAGAGCGTCTTCTGTGTGGCGACATGTGTGAATGGGTGTTCCTTTGTTGAAGGTTGTGCGTTAGGCCCGGCAAGCCAGCACGTAAAACTCTACTGCCAATCATTAGCGGATCGGAGTTCTGCTGTGGCGACCCCTAACTGGGAAAAGCCGAAAGACACAAACATGGTGTCCTCTCCACAATTTTAAAATATGAATTAAATCAGCCATTTGTCATCTTACCATTAGTCTATTCGGATTGCCCAGTTGTGAAACTTACGGTACTGTTCCTTGGGTGAAGCCCAGCCTTAACCAAGATGCCTCATTTCAGTTTCTGGTAGTTGTGCAATTATCCTCAAGGCCTATATAAACTTTGAGTGAATCCTTAGTTAGATGGGAGTTCCAAAAGAAAGGCTGCAGACATTATAGCATATGAAGAAAGATGTTAGAGTATTAGCAGTGGATGTGATTCCACAATGGACGTAAAGACAAGAGCAAATAATTTATTTAGCATAGGATAATTGCAGATTCAAGTAATGACAATAAAATGTGACAGGCTAATGCACCAACAATTTTATGGAAGCACTCAATGGAGGCCATACATGCTAAACTGTTTGCCACAAAAAAAAATTGTTATGAATTGCTCAGCAGTCCTGCGGATTCCACAGTATACTTTTAAAAAAATGCAAGCTGCATTCAGTGCATTACTGCAGGCTGGGAAACAACAAGCTAAAAAAAGAGGATGATCTGCAAATGCATCCCAGAAGACAACCAGCAAGAAAATAATAGGTATATACATGTTAGACAGAGACCTGGTGCAGTATATGTGCACCCCGCATATCTTCATACAGTCATCAGAGTAACCGAGTACCGGTAGAAACAAAAGTGTGTCTGATTCTGGGTATACTCATCACTGGAGCATTTCATTGGCATATGAGTTATGTTTAGGAGTGTCCTAGACAGCTGCCAGTAACATTCTATGACAGTTCCTGGCAGTAATGTGCTGGAAAGTGGATGAATATATCTACTTCCCAATAATAGCCATGGAGCACAGAACTGCCATGGAACAGTTTTATGCCACTGCCAACTTCTTCTGTGTCCTGGGTGCAGTAGACTGTATCCATGTCCCAATCAAACTGCCACTGATGCCTGATGCTGAATGTTACATCAGTAGAAAGGGGTAGGCATCACTCAGTTGTCTAGTTGTGTGTTCTGCAGATGGCTTCTTTACTAATGTCATGGCAACACACCCCAGGCCACTTAGCAACTTGGTGAAATTCCTGAGGGGCTCCTACTCAGTAAGTACAAGACTACAGCTATAAGGTAAGCATAATCCAGACATGTCAACTGTAAGCATGAGGACTAAATATATGTTTTCTCCTTCCTACAAACAGTTGACTGCTGTTATCCACTGGAGCCTTGGCTTATAATATCATACAGAGCTCCATCAGTGCCTGCTGGGGATGCATACACCATGAAATGGAACACCTTAGCATGTGCCTGGTGTGCTGAAGGCAAGACTCAGATGTCCAGATACATCTGGATGTGCACTCCAAAGCACATTAGAAAAGGCATCACATATGATCATGTGTGTCATGTTGGACAACATGAAAGCATCCAAACATGGTGGCCTGCCAGTTACAGGTGTGGGTGACCTATCCCAGGAAGCAAAGATGTCAGACTTGGTGCTATCAGAGCTATCACAGAATGATTAGGAGGACACAAGGGAGAGAAGAAATAGGTGTGGGTGATAGAAGCTGCAGCCAAATATTCTAGCTCAGGCAACACAGCATGGTCTGGCTCACAGCTTTGGGTCATGACAAACAACACATACAGAAGCACACAGACGAAACAGTGATATTCAGACAGGGTTGCCCACAACAGCATGACAGAACATCACTACTGTAAAAAGCTCATTAGTTGTACAGACTGAACATTATACATATCATTACTACAATATTCACCTGCAAAATCATATCCACATATGTGCCATAGAAATGAACACATCTGGATGGCTACAGAACAGCATTCAGATGTGTTAATTTCTATAGTGCATAGAAATAAACACAGAAATGAACACATCTGGAGGGCTACAGAAAAGCATTCACCACAGGGACAATTTATACAAAATACATCAACAAAGACGACCACATTAGCCTATCTGTGACATAGCTGAGGTGTGCACAACAGAAGATGTTGTTGACCAGGTAGGATGTCATTATATATATATATATATATATATATATATATATATATATATATATATAAAATTAGTGTGTGAAGATGGCAATATAACTGCCATTATCACAATTATGCATTGTGGGGGAGTGTACCATAACCAACAGAACCTAACTGCTGGGGTTGTATGATAACACTGAGATGTGTCGTCAAACATGTCATAGGATGTGTAATACTCTAGTACACCATTCTATGCAGCAGACAACAGCAGCAATGCTGAAAACATGGCAAGTACTAACAACAAAGCCAGATACTTAACATAGCACATACTAGTATTACAGGGTATGCCTTACCAGGAATATCGCATATAAGGCACAGCTGGGTGCAACAACATGAGTCAGCCAGATGACCAAATATGTTCAATTCAGCAAAGGATCAATGACAGGCATTACACTTCAGCCATGTTGTATATGCAGATACAGAATAAGAACCTGAGTCTAGGAAAATGCTGATAACCATAAGCCGATCCGATGACCACTACGCCATCATTTTAGTAGAAACAGTACATCTTTATTCATAGTTTGCATAACCAACTAGCCCTATTAAGTCAAGATCAATGATGTGGGTTATGCCACAGACGTCAATGTAGTCAGTAACAAAGATCAGCACAATTTGTGTCATGTGCACTAATATAAATAAAATACATAACTTAGTGTGTCAAAAAGCAACTCAGAACATATGAACATGAACATTGTAACTGCAATAGCTAGAAGTAAAAACAACAACCAAGTTACAGGCTGACTCATTTTGATGTTTCCCCAATCATATTGAATGGAATAATAGCTTCCAGTATAGGACTAAGCATCAGAGAATATCCACAAGTCATAAGTACAATTTGTGAACATTCCCATAAACTATTGTTATCAGCAAACACTTACTATAGTCTTGCAAACAGCTAATAAGTACCATTTGTGCCATACTTAATGAGTTTCATTACCATACAATGTTTTAGTATCACATCAGAGAATGTCTGCATAAGTTTTTGAATCTCAGAGCATTAACCAATAGCTCAGCATAAGTGCATAGTCTCAGCTCAAATGTCCAATAGTTAAGGAATGTGAATATCTGGAACATGTGGCAATGCCCACCAATAGACTGATACCACCCCATGAGTATCACTTTAAAACTGTGATACTTTCACATTTTCAGATCATATCCTTGCTGCCCATAAACTGAGTGGTATCTCAGTAAGCATTTTGTACAAGGTATTTTTCTCTACATTTTTGGAACATATGAAGACAATGAGAATGGAGAGGATGCTGCATCACATCCAAACACCCAACTGGACCAGTAAGAAGATTCTCCAGATGCTGGCAGTCTATGTGGGACAGGAGCATACCAATGGAACTTTGTACAGATCAACATTTAGAACCAGATTATAAAGGACCTTTGAGGAGGAACAGGAATCTACTGAGCTGGCATGTAGGTCTGCCACCAATACAATGATTTTTTACCATAGGGACCAGGATGACCTTCACCACAGGACTGCAGAGGTGAGATGGCAACCCTCAGATGCCTGCAATAAGTGCCATAACCCACACCTTAACACATATTAATTAGTGTTGTAAGATGTAGTTAATTATTGATGGATGTTCAACTGTGCATCCCGAGGTTATCCATAAATAAGCAGGACCAGAAATGCAGATGTTCAGGAATTTATAGTAACAGCATTTCACATTGATGACTGTGTGTGTTTGAAACATCTCATTAACACTATTTTTAAGAGAAGCTGGTACACACAAAGTAGCAGTGCTGTCCATTAACTCAACTGGTTAAACATTGTGACAATGTAAGCAAAAGTTGATTGTCTACAAGTTTAAAACCTGCAAAAGCATTATTGATCAGACTAGAAATGGACTAATTTATATTGATGGACTTCATATAATATGACTGTTGCGTGGTTTGTGTGCTGATGTATGAAAAAGTCCACATGTTTCATTGTCTGAGTGCATTAATGCCTGCAGCACATAGGCCACAAATGAGTAAGCATTCCTTCATTAACTGCAGCACTTTGAGATTGTTCATACCATGTACTTTCCTGCCACAGATTTCATTGTGATTTCCTTGTAATAGCGATTGAAAAAGAAAATATGTAAGCTCAGTCTTCAATGTTCAGTAATAATTATTTCCATGTCCTACTTTCTGGCTTAAAAATATATGAGTTTAGCAGGTTAAACATGCATTCAGTATGGGTGAGTTATTTAATTACATGTGATTTGCATCAAACGTGGATGTGTAATTCCTAGACTATGGCATAGCTAAAGAGTTAGCACTCTAGAGGCGATGAATGACTACAGTTGTGCATGTGTCCTATTCCCACAGCAGTCTTGTAATGCCCAGCATAGAGTCTGTGAGACATTTAAGCATGTTTTGTTACATGTTACTTCTGTGATATAATCTCTGTGTTGTACTACATGATCCTTTTGTGCTGCAGATGACTACGTATTTCTTTGTTATTCACAACACTTTGAGATTGCTCCATGCCATCTATTGTCTTAACACAGATTTCATTGTTATTCCCTTGCAATAGCTGTAGACAAACAAAGTATGTAAATGTTCAGTAGTAACTATTTACATACATTACTTTCTGGTTTAGTTACAAATAAATGAGCATTTGGGTGAGTTATGTAATCACACTTGATTTACAGCAAATGTAGATATTTAGTCCCTAGACTGTGTTATAGCTGAAGGGTTAGTACTCTAGCTGCCGTCAGTAACTGCAGTCATATTTGTGGGTTCAACTCCCACCTTGGAGTCTGCTAGACATTTAGGCATGTATTGTTACACTAATTTCTGCCAGGTAACCTCTGTATTGTAGTACATGATCCTTTTATACTGTGGATAATGACATATTTTGTCAATGACCATAATGTCTGGAATAATAATGACTTTGTGATGTTTAATAAGGGCATCATCTGTCACACAACACAGGTCAGATGACTTTCATCCTTACTAGTACATACCATATACGTACAGATTCACACATATCCCTGTCTTGTCTCAAACCTCTATGTATATGTAGGTAGAAACAAGCATTTATATATAGAGAGAGATATAGTTTTACATATATATATAGATAGATAGATAGATAGATATACCCCTAGATTTAATAAAACCCATGTAGGCATAGTGTAGAGCCTACACAGAATGTTACCATGTCCGTGTACACGGTTCCCCCTCGGCAGCTCACCATGCTTATTAATTATGGTGCATTTGCTGAGGGAGAGACGTGGGACACGGTTATTGAATCAGTGTAGGGAGTGTAGTGCTGTGTCCACAGATAAGTAACACACTTCCTACACTGTCCAACTGGAGTATAGCAATGTAATTTAATTTCTTTTTTTTTAAATTTTTTATGAAAATCATGTTTGCGCATCACAGTGCAGAGTAACAGTGCTAAGCAGCTCCAAGACACCAGACATCTAAAAATAGAAACTGGATGTATTTAATTATTTATGTAAAGCTCAAATGTATTGAGCCAAGCTGAGCGGGTTTGCGTGGCATGGCACAGTGCTCATCACTGCTTAAAGATAACTCAGAGGTATATGTAAAGGTATACCAACATTTCACACATCCATGTAGCTAAGTGGTTAGAGTTACAACCTCGTGTGCAGTAGGTGCAGGGTTTGACTAGATGGAAGAGTAAATTAGCATTTTTGTTGGAAATACAAATTATGCAAATTATTTTTAAATACTGGTTACTGCACTCTGCTAAGACTTGCTAAGCACTGCATAAACAAATAACAATAGCTAATGTTTATGCACTGCTTGGCATTGCATGGCTGGTTTGTGCACTGCTAAGCAGTGCTAAGCAGATGGGTTTTTCAATCCTCAGCTGAGTTGCACTTGTTTGCTCGGTGCTAAGTGACATGCAGCATTTTTAAATATTGCCCAATGGTGTGTAAGGGTGGGAAAACAGGTTATATTAAGCCCAATAGGTGGGAATACAGCATAATTCATTGGAGTTCTGACTCTGAAGGATGTCATGGCAGGCATTGGAGAGGGTTCATGTTTTTGGGTGCAGTATGGGGCATTCAGGAGTCCAGGGTCATGATCAGACTCCTTGTAAAAAAAACATGATGACTAGCTGGTGCAGACAGGTTACCAGAGCTCAGAGTGCAAGGTGGAGGCCTGAGACAAGCTGGCAAGGGACCTCACCAGTGCAACTGGTATCACCCACACAGGTGAGCAGTGTTGTCACACCCACGATGACCTGAAAAGACAGAAGGGGGCTCTCTTGGACACCTGGATCCAAGAATTCCTGGCTGGGAATGTGGCACATGTATGTAAGTACTATATCTAATCTTGAATGTGTGCTAAACTGGTATGCATAATGGTGTGCTTCTCTCCCAACAGCTGCAGAGGAAATGGCTCACAACATCGAGGCACATGATGGGCGCTTGTCCAGGTTGCACCATGAGTGTGGTGAGTACAGATGTATTTTTCTATCTATAGTCAAGTAAGCAAGAAAGAGTAAAGCATTAACTGTGAGTAGGCATATACAGTAAATATTGTATTGCAATGAATGTGGACTTACACCTGTACTGCAAGAAGTGCATACTGCCAACTGTAGTGCCATAAGCAGGGAATACTAAAGCATTAACCATAATAAACTATTATTTGCAATAAAAGTTTGTAGTGCAATAACTGTAGAAGTACAGCTGTGCTGCAGTAACAGCATAATGACAACTGTTGCACAATAAAAACATGAAATTATACCAGTAACCCATTGAAGGTATATCTAATAAAGTCTGTTGTGCAATGACTGTGGAAGTAGGGCTGTTTTTCAAGAAATCAATTATTAAAACTGTTCTACAATAAAAACAGGAAATCGTATCCGTACCTGCATGAAGGTATGTCTAATAAAGTCTGTTGAGCAATAAACGTATGCTCGAAGTTGTTTTGTAAGAAATTTTTTATGACAACTGGTCTGCAATGACACATGGGGCAATAGCAATAACACCAAGGTAAACATGTACAGCAGGATTGTCTTGTTTTCACCACTGCATGTTAGCTACAAGCATTCAGGCTGTGAGGTACAGTGCTGCAGTCAGGTATAACAGTGCACTAGTTGTACACTGCAAATAATAACAAATAATTGGATATTGGTTGTTGACTTCACAGCTACTTCAACACATTAACAATGCAATGTATACACCTGAATTCTATGTAGTAATATATACTTTATTTAGTATCTCTGTCATGCTTGAATGTCATGCATGTGTGTTCAACTGTCACTGCAGTGAAGTATAAACTATACCACTATTAGCAGGTCATATTCTGGTACCAGGTGAGCTCTAGGCAAATATCAGTCAGTCACTAATCATCAGTGACTCAGTAGCTTAGTTTAATAAATTCTGTGTATGAAGTACATTTTTGCCACACACAGACCAGGGTTCGAATCCAGTGTTATGTAGATCTAAATATTACAGTATCAGTTACGTAATGTTTACAGATTTTCTCACCAGAAGAACTACAAGTAAATGGGTGAGGTAGCCCATATTATGAGTACATTATTGTGCGTTTGCATGTCAAAGACTTTTACAGTCATTACCAGGAATACAAAAATACAGTATAAAAAGCAGGAACTAAGTGTAATAATAATAAAAGAAACAAAATAAAATGTCTAAGCTCTGGTATAGCTGCATGCCTAGATTGTGTGTTAAAGGTTGCTGCAGTTAATTAATACATTTAATGCCGATGTCTACTGCAGTCAGTGCTATTGGGTTCTGTCCCCATGCCTGCCAATCAAGGCATGATAGTTGTTTACTCTCTGTACTATACAAAGACATGTTTCTCAAGTGTCACTCTGTCACGGAATGTGATTGCCATTGCATAATCCCTCTGTCACAGATGTATCATTGACATGGTTATGTAAATAGCAAAGTACACTACATCAGCCCACAGTACACATTGGTAGTAATATAGGCACACCTAATGTGCAAGTGTTCTGTGTAGCTGTGTATGTGCAGTTGTTACTGCTTGGCCCATACTGTCCCATGTGGATAGCTTGAGAGGTATGTACATGCTACAGCAGCTATAGGCCACTTTTACACATAAAGAAAGGGCAAACCTGTAGAGTAGATAGCAGTACTGTTGTCAACTATATAGCCTATAATGGTATTAATGGACTTATTTCTCTCTCTCCCCACCCCTTATCTTCAACTATTTATTATTGTTATGCATTGGTTATGGTTTATAATTAACATACATTGTTCCATAAACTTTATTTTGAGGCATGTGTTTTATTATTGTTATGTATTACAATGGTTGCATATTAACATATCTTGTTAAATTACCTATTCTGTTGGCCATATGCCTTAGCTATTACTGGGATGCAGTTAATATATTGTCTGTTCTGTTATTCATTGTTGTGTTTCACATAATATGCATTGAAATGTAATGGGCTTATTTTCAATGTTCTGGCATGCTGTTATTACTAACAATGGTTTTGTTCATAACTAACCTAAATGTATTGCTTCATCTCATTAATCACAGCATGTAAGGGTAGGCCAGTTCCTGATGATCCACCTACCCTACCTCACCTGGCCGTGGCACCGGGTACCAGCACATCTGGGACCCAAGCCAGTGGTGCCCCCATACACAGCTGTATGTTAAGGTAGCTGCTACAGACCAACCATACCTCCTTACCCTCTATAATATATAAAAGGGGAGGGGCAAAAGCACATAGATAGGGACATGTTTAACAGTTTTTTAACAGTGTGCCCCTACAAAGATAGTAAGTAGATAGAATAGCAGCTAACACATTAGCATGCATATTCTGATGGGTATGAAGTGTGACACTCACATGTCTCTCTTCCCTTACTGACCTCAACTGGCAATGTTGGCCAGTGAACTGCCAGATGACCACACTGTCATGCAATAATGACCAGAGGAGGCAAAACTGTGGACATTCTTCATACACCTCTACAGTGGTCAGTATTTGTACTTACCCTCTGTGATGCTGTACTCTCCAAACCTCAGTACTGTCAATCTCAAAAACTGAGAAAGGTGCCAAGGCCTACATGAAAGCCTCATATATTGCACTGTGGTGCCATGTCATTGGCTAATGATTGTGCAATTCAGCTGTTTTGCATCCAATAAGCAATTCTGAGCCACAGAATGGTGCACAGGCAATTACCTGTTAATGAGCATTACCTACAACAGGCAAGAGCTGTTTATGGGGAACAGGTCTGTATGTGGTTTTACTCACACAGACAGCATATGTGCAAAGCATTTGCAGAGGAATGCCTCAAAAAAAGGAATACATCATTCTACCAGGTATGTACTAGATGTCCCAATAAAATGGGATGCAGATGGGAGGATGGAGGTATGGGGAATAGGGATTAAAACAGTAGGCTTGTATTAGATCTATGATATTGACATGTCAGTAATACTCTGCTGTCCAACACCTACAGGCATTCCAACCAACTGTTCCTGCTTTGAATCACATCTCTGCTCTCTCCCTGTCCATATCAATCCATCCTACAAAGGTCACCTGTTGTAGGAAAGATAGTGGATTACATGTAAGCCATAGTGACACTAAGTAAGGGTGTACAGTCCTGTAACATCAAATGATATACTGTAATTCACCTCCTCTCAGTCTGTCAATGTCATGAATAAATAGGTCTAACATTGTATAAGTGTCCTTGAATGTCACTGATGTACCCTGGCTAAGTCCATGTTTTGTGTACATTCATCCCTATCTGGTTGAGAGCTATGCCTAACATACCTCTCAATTTCCTGTACAGTAAGAAATCAGGACAAAGCCATAATTGATGGTGGAACAAATGCCCAAACTCAGTCTACCGCAGATCAACTCACACTCAAACCGAACTCAGCTGTCAACCATTTGGCACAGCCTAGGCCTCTGGCTCTCCCACATCACACACTGTGCATGTGATGATACCTGTGCCACATCCCTGCCATTTGTGCCATCAATGCAGGGACCTGCAAATGTGTCTGTTGCACAGGGTGACTATATTACTTTACGTATGTTTGTGTCATGCAGTAGTGTTATGCCATGGCAGTTGTTGTGGGCCACAACAGGTACTGTATGTTGGCATGTGTCTTGACTGCACATCAAACTTCATGTATCTTTGTTGTCTGTTGGTAGTGTATCATGGATTCATGTATGTCTGTGTCCCAGGAGTTTGTGCAGTTCAACTATGGACATATGAGGGTAATACAGTGGCACAGAGTGGTAAGGCACTCTACTGCAGAAATATGGTGTCAGCAAGGTATGCCAGTATACATGCATGAGTCACTAGGTGCATATGTGTAGAACAGTGTGTCAGGAACAATGGGGACAGTCAGCGTCTTCATGCTTTCATACCCTGTGACATGGTCTGCTACCCTTGATACATGTAGCCTGGGTATGCTGCACATACAAATCTAGATGATGGCGGACATTAATTATGCTTATGTAGATGAGGGCAATTTAGAGTCAGTGGCTAGTCACAGGGCCATAACATGCATAATCAATGCACAGAAATAGGCAAGATGGCCATGTCTCTAGTTCTGCAAGGGGATATGTTTATACACACACACACAAGTTGAATGCTGTGAGATTGGAATCCCTACCTATCTAGTAGTACACACTATAGCTTGCAGTACTTATTGTCAGCCAGTGATCTTAAGGTGGATGACATCCACAGGCCTTGTAGAGGATGGAATTTAGATGCCAGCAGCCAGTCACAGAGCCATAAAATGCATACCATTGTGTGGAGACAGCCCATATGGGCATGTCCATAGTACTGTGAGAAGATACAGTGATACGCACACAGAGTTGGATGATGTGAGATTAGACCTGCTACCTATCTAGGTATTCCACACTACAGCTCACAGCACCTATTGCACGCACCACATGTTATGTCTGTTGTACATGGTGATGCAGGCACAGTACTTGTTCAGTACGCAAAGTGGCCATGTGTAAGACAGCATCTGTGGCCTGCAGAGTGATACTGCTTGGTACTGTTATTATATCTACTGTGTCCTAGGGGTTGGATACCTGCTAAGTGTGTACACTTACCAGTCTGGCCATATATGGCTGCTTGCAGTTTGATAGGCAGACATGTGGCCAGGGACAATATGGCCTGTCCAAAGCATGCATTGCACCCATTGTACATTACACCACCTGTCCATAGTACTGTGAGAAGGCACAGGGGTCTGTGGGTGAGTGGATTATGCACTGTTGCAGCCTTGGTCTGGTTCCATCGGACAGCTGCTGTAATATGCATGTGCAGATAACCCCAGCATTCTGGGGTATGTGGAGACATTCTTACATCCCCACCCATATCTGTATAAATGTAGATAACAGGGATGTCTCCTTAAATGTAGTTGTGTGTATAAGTAATGTAAATGTGTTATGTAAATGTATATGGGGAGTCTATGTATTATTGTACTTTATATAGCTATATATACATCTTGTTATGATATATATATATATATATATATATATATATATATATATATATATATATGCCACATACTGATAGAGACACTAATCAAGAGTGAAGGGGATAGAGAGAGATAGACATGTACGTAGCTCTATGTACATAGAGACATATTTCCACATAGTAGGTCGTTGGGTGGAACAGGCAACAGACTTGGGCTCAAGTTAGCTAAGTGTAGGAGCATGCCCAGTGTGATTGTCAGGACTTACAAGGTGACTCCAGGCCAGAGCTACCTGTACTCCAGTCCAGGATTATTGTGTGCTGTAGGCCATTGGCTGCTGCACTTGTTACCACAGTACTGCAATTCCCTGCTATTGTCCAAGCATACCTCTCAACCTCTTAGAGCAAAAAATCTGGACAAAGACTAAAGTGATTGGGGGGGGGGGGCAAATAGAGACAGATTTTAAATATTGCCCTTACAAACTTAGAAAGTTGATAGAATAATAAGTTTTGCATTAGTATGGATTTTCTGAAGGACGTAGAGTCTTAAACTCAAATGTTTGTCATTATTTAATGACTTCAATCCTCACCTATTTGCCAGAAAGGTACCAATTTTAGGAGGAACACACCAAAAATATGAGGCAAAAATCTGGACATTCTGCGAAAATCTGTACAGTTGAGAGGTATGTCCAATGCATTCCCTGGCTGTTTGTTGACCTTAATATCTGACAAATTAGTGGCAAATCACTGGAGATTGAAGTAAAGGAATAATGACAGACATTTTAGTTTCAGACTCCATATAGATCAGGATAGTCATGCTAATGCAGGACCTGTTATTCTATCAACAGTCTAGGTTTGCAGGGCCACATATTTAAAACCTTTCCCAATTTGTGGGCCTTGGTCCCACTTTTATTCATTTTATTTAGCCAGATTTCCTGCTCTAAGAGGTTGAGAGGTATGATGTGACTGGGGTACATGGTGAAACTGGTGACAGCCAGCATACCCTGTACATGTTTTTGCAGAATGTCAAGCATTTTGCCCCATATGTTGCTGTGTTCCTCATACATCCATGTTTTTTGGGTGCTATACTGTATACAGTGGTCACTGACTTGTACCTTCTGACAAATTTAAGTGATGGCCTTTACATTATGCAGCCAATCTGACCTGTTGTAGCCTGCTGTTATACTATCCACCTGCTAGGTTATTCAGATTGTGTATAATGTCTGTCTGTAAGTATGGCTCTTTGTGCCCCCATTCACTCTGGCTTTGTCCAGCTTTCTTGCAGTCACAGATTGAGGAGTTATAACAGTCTGTGGGACTACCACCATATGAGTACCTCACATGCAAAAGATGTTGGATGCTGCCAGATTCAAACCATCAGCACCATCACACATGTGACTGTCCCTGGCCTAGTGAGCCACACCATCCACCAGACAGAGAGGTTTCCTTCCTCACACTATAAAGAAGATAGAGGAATTGTTTGGTCTGCTGGTATATCATTACAGACTTCTGTTACAACAGTTATATAGGAACACTGATGTGTTTGGGGTGGGGGATGACCAGGCTATGCTCTGCTGGCATAGATGGTTGTGCGACTGTCCAGTGACCCCACTGTTTGGCATCTCCCTGGAATAATGTTGTGGAGTTTCCAGCCATGTGGCCTAGTGGGTATTATAGGCCACATACTAGGGAACAGAGTACCTGTTGTCCCAAGTGACTGTTAGAACTTCACAAGTAGCCCAGTAGCCCACTAGAGATCTCTGCAAGTAGCCCAGTATCACACTACATATAGCCCACTATATTCCCTTGCATACATGTGGCAGGTCCATACATATGCTGCCATATTGTAGAACCCCTTACAAGTGGTGTACATGAGAGCAACTTAGCTTGTGAATGCAGTAGTTGACAGACCTCTAGTTCAGGCCTCACTCTGTCTGATGCATGCAGTCCACAGGCAATACATGGTGAGGTACAGGATATGGGTCTGGCTGGCATCATTTTTACTAATATGTATGTGAGACAGAGTAAGGTGTCAGTCCCTAGGGCCCTACGTTGTCAGTGTATGTGCTATGTGTTGTCTCTTGGCCAAGTTCAGGGCATATTGGGCATGCCTACATCTGCCTACAGGAACAGTCTCAGGGGGTTCCTTCTCTGAGTCCCCTTGTGGGTGCAGCTGTGGTGACCTAGGTACTGGTGGAGAGCTGTGTATCCCTTTCCTTTGCTGATCCTGCTGCAGGATCATGCTGTGTAGCATGGCACATACTGTGAACATCTGTGCACGTGTGGCTGGAGAGTACTGCAAGGATGCATCAAATATATCAAGGTACCAGAACCATGACTTTAACAGCTCAAACACATTCTTTATGATGTTCCTGGTTTGTGTGTGTGCATCATTATGGTGTTCTTTGGTGGGTGTGTGTGTGTATTTCTGATAGGTGTCATTATCCACAGTTCCAGTGTGTAGCCGGCATCCCCAAGTAAATGGCCAAGTGGGATATTCCCCCCTAGCAAACATATGGTACAGCTGTGATGTGTGCCAGATATGGGAGTCGTGATAACTGCCAGGTATGCTGGCACACACATTCATGATAATGCCATGGGCATTGCACATGACCTGCAGTTGATGGAGTGGTATCTCTTGCGGTTGACGTAGATTCTACCCTCTTCACTGGGTGATGCCTTGATGTGTACATGAGTGCAATCTATGGCACCCAATACCTCAGGGTGGTGTGCTACATAGCAGAAGAGTTGCATTCTGCTGGCCCTCTCCTCAGGGGTGTGGGTAAATAAATGTGTTCACCGACATGTGGTAATATGGCATCCAGGAACTGGTGGAGTACCCTGAAAGCAGATGCCTGTGAGACCACCCACCCCCATCATGTCCCCAGCTGGTCCTTGGAAAGTACTTGTAGCTAGTATCCTAAGGGCTACACGTACCTTTGTTTCCACTGGGATGGGTTTCCCTCTTTTGGCTCTGGGTCTGAGTTGATGTCGGCAGAGCTCAGTGAGTTCTTGTAGTATGTTTCTGTCCACCCTGTAGTGCTCTACAATCTCCAGCTCATATAGCTCCTAGTAGGTTACCCTGGGCCTGAACCTCTTCTCATTCTCAGTCTAGGCCTATGGTCAGCATCAGCAGCAGCTGCATTGACCTCAGCATCTAGCACATACATATGTAGCAGACCTGCAGCAGCCCCTAGCATTCTCTAGGTTAAAATTCCCATGCCTGTACTCCAGTGGTGCAGAGTATGGGGGGAAAATCAGATTGTAAGGTGTACGCATACTTTATTGTGTTCTACTGTAGGTGTAGCCTGTGTGATTGGCTAACCATGATGCATTCTACCTGCCAAGTACATCATTAAGGGGTTTAATGGCCTTAGTTTAAGTGAAACAGGGCTCATCACTACTTAATATCTCATTTTCTTTCTTAGATAATTTTGTTTTTGTTTTTTTTCAGAGCCTTCCTTGCTGAGCACTGCTGCATGCTGCAAAACTCATGCCACAGAGATAAACAAGGCTTAGCAGTGAGCAGATACACCCCCATGGAAGACACTCTCAGCACAGCTGTGGGCTGTGCAAACATGCTCAAACCCACTGAAACATGCACCCTGAAGGTAAAAAAAGCTTAGCAGCCACCAGACGCACTCTCCTGCTGAGCAGAGTGGTGCGCTGTGCAAATAGGTGCCGCTGAGCTCCAATGCACTTAAAAGTTTGTGGACACACCTCCTTTTGATGTCAGCTACCTCTTCTGTGGATACCAGCATGGTTCTGTGCCTACATAAATGGGATCTGCAGACACCCATTTTGCTATTCAGTAAATTAGCTCATCTGCGTACAGATCCATGCACAGTACCTGGTAACTACACAATTTCAGGCCCTGCCTTGTTAGTGACCACAGCAGTCCTTCATTGTACATACTCCACACAGGGCCCTGTAATGCATTACTACTACATGCTCACAAACTCTGGTTTTTGCAATATTTTTTTATTTTGTTTCCCATAACAGCATGTTTGTGCACTGCTGTGCACTGTGCAAACATACCCAAGGCATTAAAAAAATATTTTACATTATTTTCCATACAGTTTTGGATACACAGTGGTTAGTTTTGCACATAACTGTGTCCCCTATGCTATTTCTGCCACTGTCCATACGCTTTTACAGCCCCAGGTGTCATTTTTACATCCTGAACATGGAATTTTTCCATGTACATTATGGACACCAACATGGGGTCTGCACGATGACCTATCTGCTTGCTGGATCACTCTACCTGCCTCATTTGCATGCATTTCACCTGCTTATGAGGTGATTTGCATACCACGGACACTTCCGTGTTCACACGCTTGTGCACACCTCACAGCTCCCTTTACTGGCTCACACATCTGCTTACTTCCATGTAAGCACCATGCCTCTATGTCTACACCACAAATAAGTCCATGCAGGCTTTATTAAATTCCCCCCATATATAGATATATATATATATATATATATATATATATATATAGATATATATATATATATATATATATATATATATATATATATATATATATATATATATATATAGAGAGAGAGATATATATATATATATAGAGAGAGAGATATATATATATATATATATATATATGTGTGTATACAAATGTACAGACACCTATATGACTGTGCATATTTACATTTGGATGTCTGCATCGGTTTTGCATTCATGCCAAGTTATCTAAATATGTCAAAACATACAGTCCGTGATAGCATTTATATGTATATTTATTTCTAAAAATGTCAGCTTATGTATTGTTTGTACATTTCTGTGATATAAATGCAAATTTTATGGCAACCTTCCCATAATGCATCAAAAGGATAGATCTCCTGTGTGTTAATTTAGAGAGTATCCCTTTTGCTGGGTTCGTAAAAGTCCTTAAACATTTGTTGGTGGACATAGTGAGATTAGATGATGTTTGCAGGTGCAACCTAAATGATAGTCATCTGTGTTCTACTTGTACAGTGTTTGGATTGGTTTTGTTGGTGGCAGCATATAATTCAATTTTTTGCAGTTTTATTAGTATGCAGTTAAGTCGTTTGTATGTATGATCATGCCTTATAGTTCACTTTATGGTGTGTATAACTTGCTTGTTTATGTAGTGTGTGGTTGTCTGCTGTCTTAGTGATATTGGAGGAATTGTAATGTCATGTATTTTTGGAGTTCTACTCTTCTTGCGCTGAAGTTTAGGTGCACAAGTATGGTTGTTAACTCACTAAATTACATATGCATTTGCACCTTATTGTCTCACATACCAGTGTTCTGTGTATTATGCTACTAAGTATTTTCCACTGATGTCTGCTATTCTGTTTCAGGATGTCAGCAACATCTGCCTGTGTAATCTTCTTGGGCTGAGTGATACATAAAATTTTTGTCAAATCATGCATGACTGTTTTATACATATAGCATAAGATGGCCATGCTGTATTGTGAAAAGTTAATGTGTAAAGATATGACCCATGCATTCTGCACCCATTCTGATTTAAGTATTCTGTGATGTTATGTTACCCACTGTGCAGTATTAAAGTTATTTACATAAACATCCCAGCAATGTACTTGCATTTGTCACTCTCTCTCTCTACATATATATATATATATATATATATATATATATATATATATATATATATATATATAGTGGTTTCTATAAAATAACATATCCGACATGGGCTATCTCCACTTGTATAGGAAGCTGCATATACACTGTTGTATCATTTCATTACTGTCTTAGTGACACCTCAGTATAGATGTGTGTGTGTTAACGATTGTAGTCTGAATCACTTTACATGGTAAATGTTGGCTTCCTCTAATGTTACTTATAGCCTGTATAGAGTGTTTTTTGTAAGGATGTTTATGGCTGTAGATGAGTACCACTCTTGTGTATGTGTGGTGTTAAAGTGTATAACCTAATACTACTGGCCAACATGCATATATATCATTCTGATCTCTCATATGATTTACTTTAATTAATGTAACTGTACAATCTGATTTACCATGTTGATGGTTGTGCTCAGCCATTTCTTTGATTAATCCTAAATTATTACTATCTCTGTGTTGTGAAGGTGTCAGTGCTGCATACACCCTAGTATCAGGTATGTGATGAGTGCAACTTGACAGCTTTTCTTCTGAATGTGATAGTCATCCTTCCAGGGCAGTAATGTTATTTTTAAAATCGCAATACATCTTTTCAGGACAGTAAAGTTCAATGCACTCATCATGTATTTTCATTGTTGATGTTTGTTACACATCATATAGCTGAGTGTATATTTATTGTGTGCACATATCAATCAGCTGTAGTCATTAGATGGTGTATCTGTTATTGTTCAGTGATGTGTGCATACCTTGCTACATATTGGAACTACATATTGTTATGCACTATAATATTCCTTGGTACGCAGAGATATTAAGGTATTGATTTGTGTGTGTGTGTGTGTGTGTGTGTGTGTGTGTGTGTGTGTGTGTGTGTGTGTGTGTGTGTGCACGCGCTCCTTTACAGGCCATTTCATATGCTGTTCTGACATGTTCACTGATGTGATCTAGTTTTGTATTGCTGCCTGTTACACATGTTGACATACCTGAACAGTTTTCCTTCTGTATAATATGCCTGCATTGCTTTGTATGTGTATACATTTGTATGTCCCTAACAGTGACAACACACAAATAATCCCTTGTAATGTAATATTATGAGTATTGCTGCCACAAGTGGTTTGCCATAGTTGTGTATACACAGCTGTCTTTAATCAGTCGCACACATTTATTTACATGTAATATTGTTATCGCTTTTTCTGCACATGCCACCTGGTTTCATATTTGCATGGTAGTATATATGGTTATGTGATATTCAACCCTACTTTTGTTATATACCCATGATAATTGCTGTTTACCTGTTGTACATTACTGGGTTGTTGGTGTCATTTGTACATGGACATCTTAATAGCCATCACAGATGCACACATGTCAGACATTTTCCCTTTGCTGCATATACCTTGCTGGGAATTTTCTGTCCATCATTTGTTGGGAGCACAAGTATTAAAGTGCTTTGTCCTACATCACTGGTCATTGAGTGTTTGGTGGTCTTGTACAACACTGGTGTTTTGTTTTGTGGTTATACGGATTTTTTTCAGCATGGCCAGTGATTCTTTCACAGCTCTACCTCAAATGTTCAGGGAAGGAGGTATGGACTCTTCCCAGAGATCGATCACAAGTTTTTTTTGGTTATGTTGGTGATGCTGCGGGCTCAGCCATTTCTATGGATCATCATGTTGGTGCGCAGTGGTTCCAAGTGTCCTAGATAAATGGGTGGAAGAAAGAAAGAAACACTATACTAACCCGTTCCAGATAATTGGAAAGAATTCTGAGATTCCTGCTGCTCCAGAAATACAAATATTATTAGACTATGCAGAAAATTTAATTTTTAAACAGATATCTGCTTTTTTGAATATGCAAAGTTTGAAGAGATATTTGGAACTTAACATTAAGCCAAGGGGCTTATGGGCTATGAAGAATCCCTCATCTCCTTTTGATTTAAGTACACCGGAAGATAAACAATTTCATGCCCAGTGGATTGCGGCAGCCCACAAGTGTACCAGTGAGTGGGTTATCATATTGGTGGAAAGAGATATGGTAAAGCATTGAAAATTGCAAGAAGACACTAAGGTGCTGTGTAGAGACGTTGTACAGAAGACTAATACTGACTTTTTGGAGCAGTTTCTTAGAGGTATTAATGACAAATTGACTAAATTTGAAGGTGAATTGGTGGAGAGAAAGAAGACCAAGCTAATTAGAGATTTCCGAGACTATGAACTTAATCTAGCATTCATCTCTTCATCCAATCAGTGAGAGAGACATCAGTGAGTGAGATTTGAAAGAGGGCAGCAAGCTGAAAAATGCCAACAGACTGTGTATACATCAGCAGACAGTGCAGAGTTTTTCACAGAATATGAGAGTGAGGGAGAATATCCACGCTTACCGAAAGTGGGAAATAAAGACTATATGCAGCAGACTTTTCAGAACCAAAGGGAATTTGTCAAGAGTGGCCATAAAAGATCTTGTAATGGACAGGACAATCTCAGGGAGTGTGGTTTCAACTCCCGTTCAAACAAAAGAGGTAAATGGAATTGAATATTATGGACTAGAGACTGAGCTTTCACATTTTGTAAATGGTTATGTTGTTAATTTATCAGGATGTAATTTATCAAATGAAGAAGTATGTGTTTTAAATAGAGGATTGAAATTTATTCCCACTGCTTTACCAAGATTGTATGAGATTAAGGGGGACGTTTTTAAGTTTGTACGAAAATTGCACTTATTGGATTATTTTAAGGGGGACAACACAAGTAGCAACTATGGTCAGTATGATAATAATGTTAAAGAAATGAATAGTGATTCAGATTGTAGTGATGACAATTTCTATTCATGCAACTCAGATATTGAACCAAATATATATTGTAAGTTTAATACTGAGGGGATAGCCCGCAGAAGTGATTTTATTCCACCTTTTAGGAATGAGAATATACAGCAGTTTTTCTCATTATTGAATTATAGCATGGAAAAAGTATAACTTATTTTATAAAAATAATAATATAGGAATTCGATACAATTTAAGTAAAAGTGAATGGCAAAGTTTAAATAATTTAAAACAAAGGAGATAACTTGTATCTAAACCTGCAGATAAAGTAGGGAAATTGGGTGTTTTAAACTTAAACAATACTTGAAAATGTGCTATGAACATCTGAAAAATAGGGAGGTATATGTAAAAGTGGATTTGGATGTGTATGAAAAAGCCTTGGAGGAATACAAAAAACTTTTAAATAAAGGTTATAAATTAAATTATTTCTCATATGAAGATTACAGTTTACTTTTAGTGTTAAGAATTGTTCTATACCTTATTTTTATTGTGTACTCAAAATTCGCAAACATTTATTAGATCCCCCAAGTCACCCAATAGTCTCAGCATGTGGTTATTTTACACACATTTCATGTTTTTTACATCAATATTTGTTAACTAAAGTTACTCAATTGTCATCTTATATTAAAGATGTATTTGACTTTATGGACAAAATAAAGGATGTTGTATGGGAGAGTGACATGTATTTCATAGTGACAGATGTGGTCAATTTGTACACCAGTATTAAACATGTTTTCAGATTGGAGGCCTTACTCTGCTTTATGGGTAATACCCCCAGTAAACAATATATTTTGGAGTTAGTTTCATTTTGTTTGAATAAGAATGTGTTTGAATTTAATGGCAAATTGTATAAACAAATGCAGGGAACAGCCACGGGGGCCCCCGTGTATGTAAATTTATTTATGGGATATTTTGAGGATTTATATTTTTATAATAAGTTTTTTATAGGTCATGTTGCCAAATATTTCGGATTTATAGATGATTTAATTTTTATCTGTAAAGGGGGTTATGATAGAGTTGCAGAATTTCTTGAGGGATTACATAATAACAGATTTGGTATTTCTTTTGATGGTGTACAAAAAGGAAAAAGGTAAATTATTTAGATATAACAATTGAAGGTATGTGTGATGGTAGTATTAAAACAAAAATATATAGAAAATGTGATCATTATAACCACATAACCACATTTTACATGGTATGAGTTGACACCCCCCTCATACTTTAGAATCCATACCCTAAGGGGAACTTTTGAGAATTAATAGATTATGTAGTGATAAAGTAGAATGTCAGCAGGAGATGGATAGCACTATTGTAATGTTTTATAAGTAGAATGTCAGCAGGAGATGGATAGCAATACTGTAATGTTTTATAAGTAGAATGTCAGCAGGAGATGGATAGCACTATTGTAATGTTTTATAAGTAGAATGTCAGCAGGAGATGGATAACACTATCGTAATGTTTTATAAGTAGAATGTCAGCAGGAGATGGATAGCACTATTGTAATGTTTTATAAGTAGAATGTCAGCAGGAGATGGATAGCATTATTGTAATGTTTTATAAGTAGAATGTCATCAGGAGATGGATAGCACTATCGTAATGTTTTATAAGTAGAATGTCAGCAGGAGATGGATAGCACTATCGTAATGTTTTATAAGTAGAATGTCAGCAGGAGATGGATAGCACTATCGCAATGTTTTATAAGTAGAATGTTAGCAGGAGATGGATAGCACTATCATAATGTTTTATAAGTAGAATGTCAGCAGGAGATGGATAGCACTATCGTAATGTTTTATAAGTAGAATGTCAGCAGGAGATGGATAGCACTATCATAATGTTTTATAAGTAGAATGTCAGCAGGAGATGGATAGCACTATCGTAATGTTTTATAAGTAGAATGTCAGCAGGAGATGGATAGCACTACTGTAATGTTTTATAAGTAGAATGTCAGCAGGAGATGGATAGCACTATTGTAATGTTTTATAAGTAGAATGTCAGCAGGAGATGGATAGCACTATCGTAATGTTTTATAAGTAGAATGTCAGCAGGAGATGGATAACACTATTGTAATGTTTTATAAGTAGAATGTCAGCAGGAGATGGATAGCACTATCGTAATGTTTTATAAGTAGAATGTCAGCAGGAGATGGATAGCACTATCGTAATGTTTTATAAGTAGAATGTCAGCAGGAGATGGATAGCACTATCGTAATGTTTTATAAGTAGAATGTCAGCAGGAGATGGATAGCACTATCGTAATGTTTTATAAGTAGAATGTCAGCAGGAGATGGATAGCACTATTGTAATGTTTTATAAGTAGAATGTCAGCAGGAGATGGATAGCACTATTGTAATGTTTTATAAGTAGAATGTCAGCAGGAGATGGATAGCACTATCATAATGTTTTATAAGTAGAATGTCAGCAGGAGATGGATAGCACTATCGTAATGTTTTATAAGTAGAATGTCAGCAGGAGATGGATAGCACTATCGTAATGTTTTATAAGTAGAATGTCAGCAGGAGATGGATAGCACTATCGTAATGTTTTATAAGTAGAATGTCAGCAGGAGATGGATAGCACTATCGTAATGTTTTATAAGTAGAATGTCAGCAGGAGATGGATAGCACTATCGTAATGTTTTATAAGTAGAATGTCAGCAGGAGATGGATAGCACTATCATAATGTTTTATAAGTAGAATGTCAGCAGGAGATGGATAGCACTATCGTAATGTTTTATAAGTAGAATGTCAGCAGGAGATGGATAGCACTATCATAATGTTTTATAAGTAGAATGTCAGCAGGAGATGGATAGCACTATCGTAATGTTTTATAAGTAGAATGTCAGCAGGAGATGGATAGCACTATCGTAATGTTTTATAAGTAGAATGTCAGCAGGAGATGGATAGCACTATCGTAATGTTTTATAAGTAGAATGTCAGCAGGAGATGGATAGCACTATCGTAATGTTTTATAAGTAGAATGTCAGCAGGAGATGGATAGCACTATCGTAATGTTTTATAAGTAGAATGTCAGCAGGAGATGGATAGCACTATCGTAATGTTTTATAAGTAGAATGTCAGCAGGAGATGGATAGCACTATCATAATGTTTTATAAGTAGAATGTCAGCAGGAGATGGATAGCACTATCGTAATGTTTTATAAGTAGAATGTCAGCAGGAGATGGATAGCACTATCGTAATGTTTTATAAGTAGAATGTCAGCAGGAGATGGATAGCACTATTGTAATGTTTTATAAGTAGAATGTCAGCAGGAGATGGATAGCACTATTGTAATGTTTTATAAGTAGAATGTCAGCAGGAGATGGATAGCACTATTGTAATGTTTTATAAGTAGAATGTCAGCAGGAGATGGATAGCACTATTGTAATGTTTTATAAATAGAATGTCAGCAGGAGATGGATAGCACTATCGTAATGTTTTATAAGTAGAATGTCAGCAGGAGATGGATAGCACTATTGTAATGTTTTATAATAGAGGGTATGATAGTGTGTTAATTAAGGAAGGGGTTAGGAAAGTTCAAGTATGAAGTGATCATTTTCATCAGGTAACAAGAAGAGGTAGTCAAAATATGTCTAATTACAACATCACATCAGATTTCATTAAATGTGTTACTAAGTATACTTTATTTTCAGAAAAGCTGCTTAATTTGGTAAAATATTTTTGGAATATTTTAGAAAGAGATATTAGTCTTGATTTTATATATTGTATGGAATTAAGATTCTCCTATAAAAGGGGGAGAAGTATAAAAGATGTTTTGGTATGTGGAAAAGTCTGCATGCCAATTATGAAAAAAATTCATGGGGTAGTGGAACGGGGTACTTTTGCATGTGGGAAATGCACAGGATGTCAATTTGTAGTTAGACATTTCGATAGGATTAATGGTGTAAGGTACCAACACAGTGATTGTTTAATTGTGAGAGTGTTATATATGGACTTAAATGTCTATGTTGTAAGTTTTATATAGGAGAAAGTAAAAGGAGTTTTTCTACGAGGCTTAAGGAACATGTTAGGGACATTAAAGAAGCTAGAGACGTAAGTCCAGTGGCTGTACATTTTCAGCAGTTTCATAATAAAGATCCATCTGAGTTACAGGCAACTGTTTTAGAGCAAGTTCAAAATGAATATTTATCCCCCAATGATATTAAGAATTACTTACATAAAAAATAATCTATTCACATTTTGAAGTTTAATACCCTTTTCCCTGTAGGACTTAACAGGGAATGTAATTGGAAGTGCTTTTATAGTGGGAATTTTTAAATTAAGTTATTTAATTGTTTAATTGTTAATTGATTAAATGTGGAGTGTATATAAAGAGTGCATGGAATTATGTGAGTTATACTCTGAAATGGCTGTGTTTGGCCGAGATGCTGGAGACTGCTTTTATTTTCTCTGTTAAAGTGTTTTGTCCTACATCGCTGCTCATTGAGTTTTTGGTGGTCTTGTACAACATCGGTGTTTCGTTTTGTGGTTATACAAGTACGTGCAATGTGTTTACTTGGATATGCATTTCCTGTGTTTTTATGTCCCTGCTTTTTCAGGCAAGCATTTCCTTAATATTGTGGACATATGTTGTCAATTCCCCTTCTCCCTTATAGCTTTTTGCTATTTGTTGCACATTTACATGCATATGTATATGTTTATGTGCACCTTAGTATACTGTGCCATCATTGGCCTGTAGATGTACTGTGTTTGTATGACATTCTGTCAACCATGAGAGGCTGTCATACACATGCAATATATTCACACACGGTGGTGGTTATTGTGCTGTTTCCACCTATGTTCATGTTTTCCTTGCGTGTCATGCATTTCTCTGACATGCTTTCCATGATGTATTCTCATATTCATATGCTATTTTGTAATGCATGTGTATCACCATGTGGTTTCTACACAGCAATTTAACATTGCATGTCACTGATGGAGCATGTGTGCTGAGCATTCTATATGTTCAGTTTGTGTGATATCATGGCATATCACATATCTGTATTGCATACCTGAACACCATCTGTGCTACCTCTGGTGTGGAATGTCTACTTTGAAGACAGGATCCCATTTCTCCTGTTCTAATATGAGGTATGTATAGTTAGTGGTTTATTACACAGCCACATTATTCTTTTGCTGCAGTATTTTTGCCTGGCATTGCCTACTGCATTTGAGGTTGACAGTTCTAATCTGACCTCAGTTGGATCTATTCAGCCTTGCTGTTGCTTGGCTTATACTTGCACTATCAACAGCCTAGCCGCTTATGATGTCTGATGTTCATTTTTTACGGCAATGCCAACAATCCCAATGCACCTCCCATCAGTCGTATTCTTTTTGCTAGAACTGTCACACAGTTTGCAACATCTCTGCACTTCTTTGTACATCAGTGCATAAATTATTATTGAGGTGCACCATGGCTGGTATGCATCCCTACCCTGTTTGTCATCTTTCCTTAACTCATGTTGTATAGTTCATATGTGTGCTGTCTGTGTACCTCACCTAACTTTTACGTATACTTGTGCTACTTGTTATATTTTGTATTATTTTTTTACCTGCCCTTTTCCACATATTTTCTTTCCATGTCTTTTCCATACCTTCTATCCCACCAAAAAATAAATGGGGTGTATTCCTGCCAAAAAAATTGTCTCTGTTCCTCTGTCTCTCCATCTGACTTTCCTATGCAGTCATCCCTTTTATGTTCCCCTCTTCTTCATCCTCACCCCATATCTGCTTTGCTATCACCCTAATTCCTAGGGTATGTGTATTACTTGTATTCCCCACATGTGTCCCGCACCCATTGTTAGCTGCGGTTAGCATGGAGTTGTGATTGTGGATGCCACTTCACAGTAATTACATTTTTTTATTTAAATTTTGCAGCTTATGATGAATTCTGCAAATGATAACGGATATCTGTGTGTGTGTGTGTATATATATATATATATATATATATATATATATATATATATATATATATGAAAACTCATTTCACTGAATTTTAAAACACTCACACCAAATCGCTGAAAGCTCAGATCACTGAAAACTCATTTCACTGAATCACATTTCACTGAATGTAAGTACTATTGGGCAAATAAAATGTATATGCCCTTTTCTCGATTGTAGTCCAATCCTGGAGTTAGTAAATGTAGTTAGGGTATGTGTGGGGGGCACAGCCTCCCACGTTGGGGGGTGTGAAAGACGTAGCCCCCCACCTACTTTTGTTTTATATCGTTAGCGTTCAGTGAAATGAGATTCATAATATATATTTATTTGCCCAACAGTACTTACATTCAGTGAAATGTGATTCAGTGAAATGAGTTTGCAGTGATTTGAGCTTTCAGTGATTTTTTGAGGGTGAATTGAAATTCAGTGAAATGAGTTTTCAATGAATCAAAGTAGACCCATATAGATATATATATATATATATATATATATATATATATATATATATATATATATGTATATATATATATATATATATATATATATATATATATATATATATATATATAATTCTGCTCTTTGCAACAATATCCACAAAATATTACAGGTATTTGTGGTTGTACAAGACTATTGCTGATGCGCATTTCCCTTCTGTCAGTGTTTTCCACATATTACTAACATGTTCTGTTGAATATGACTGCCTGTCACACACATGTACATCACTACTAGAAATATATCAAATTATGGACATTTTTTCCTTTGGAATATGGTTTTGCAATACCTGACTGTAGTTGCACTGCCTGCTGGTTATTTCTTGTGGCCTGCATTGTGCTGGGATATTTTTATTAGACTGGGACACATTTACATATTACCTGACTTCCTGTAAATCTTGTGCAGAACTCTACACACTCCGCCGAGTTGAACAAATCTTTTGGAATCTGGCTCTATATTTTATACATACATACGTATGCTTATGCATTTAGCAAGATGTCTTTGCATTTGCTGCATAGTATTATAGTGAATTTTTGGATGAGGCTGCAGCAAAAACACTGCAACAACTTTTCATATTTTTAAAACAGAAAGCTAAAGCCATTATGGTATACTATTGACAACTCCTCTTGTGAACCAAATAAAATGCAGTAGATTACACTGCTAATTGTTCACTTGATAAGTCAGTAAACTACATCAAAATGCAGTATTATATATGTATTTTGTATTTAGAAAAAAAAACATCCAGCATTACCACATGTAAGAGGTTGTACCGTCCCTCTACAGCTACTAATATACACTGAGGCAGAGTTTTCATTCCTCTCACAACTTAGTTATGGCCAAAGCCAGAAGTGTTCATGGACAAAGGTGCACCTTTTAAACATTAGTATCACTGATTTAGATAGTTGATAAAAGAAGAGTAAATGAATTAACATGCATTTGCTGAAGTAACAGGAGTCTGTAACTGTAATAAATGTCATTATTTGTTGATGATAATAATCACCTTCTTTTTCACTGACTTTAGGGGGGACGGAGCAAAACTGTGCGGCAAAATAAGGATGTCACTGAAAATCAGAGACTGTAAGAAGTATGAGTCTATGTGATTTTGAACAAAAGAAATAATTTTTCCATTGGAAATCCAAGTATTTATTTTTTCACTAATGTTGTGCGACCTCAGAGTTACAAAATATTGGTAGTAGAGGTGGGGAGAATAGTCATCCATCACAGGATACAGGGGGAGGGGCTTGACCACTAACAAAATATAACAATACAGCAAGTTTGTCTATTATAGTCTTTAGTTTATTTTGGGCCGGATTCACGAAGGCTTGCACGGAGTCTAAGAGTAGTGTAAGAGTCCATGCAGCCAACATGTCTGCCGAGCGATCCAGGAACAGCCAGCAGGGGCGTGCAAGAGAGCTCCTAAAACGACTCTTGCACGGACAGGGTAGTTTATGCAAATTACCTCATTTGCTGCTAAAAGCTATGCAAATGAGGTAAATTTGCGATCCAGGAAACACTAACCTGTCCGAGTAAGAGTAGTGTTATTTGCAGAAATGTACTCGGTTGGCAACTGTGTACCATTCTGCAAATAGCAAAACGGAGCCATGACAGCTCCAAATAAAGGATGCATCCAGTTGATGAAGCATGCCAATGGCCAAATATATGGCCATTGGCATTTTTATGTGTTGCAAAATAATAAAAAGTAATTTTTTTTCCTCGATCTCCGATGTTTAAGTGTAGCGCAGTGCCGCGCAAACGTGCGACGCACTAAAAAAAATCAGAAAATCAAGAATTTGAAAGCCACACATATGATTTAATTCAAAATATTCATCTGCCATTTAAGTGAATGGCAGGCTGAAGACAACATGGCTACTGAGTAGTGGTTGCTAAGGGGGGAAGCTCAGTGTGAGAGATGTAACTAAGCATTAGTAGGCAATCCTATGCAAATGAGGATAAGGATAGTGAATCCCAATATTTCCTGATATGTGAACCATGTCCCTAGAGTGTAAGAGTAGGATAAGGGGAGGAACAGAGTAGAAGATGGGTGACATCATGAGGGGGTATGTATCAAAAAGACTGTAAGCTTATTGGAGCAGAGTGGCATGTGTTTGCTGTGAGTTACTCAGGACTAGGAGAGGTGTGTCTACAGTTGTCTAAACTGAAACCCAGAAACCGAAGGTGTACGCCTTGGCTATCACAAAAGTTTCTTGCAAAGCTGCTTACACTGTGTGCATGCGTATAAACCCATCTAAGCCTGTGTGCGCGAGTGTGTGCCCGTGTAAGCCTGTGTTGGCCGTCTAAGCTTGTATACACGAATGTGCACCCACCTAAGCCTGTGTAAGTTTGTGTAAGCCTGTGTGGAAACAGAAAGGGAAAAGGAAGGAAAAGAAGTAGTAGGAAGTTAACCAAGGAGAACTAGCAGAGCTGCCAGGTGAAATCAATCAGAATCAGCCAGTTACACAGGCAGTACAGTAGCCCAGCCCAACCTAGCACTTAAAACTCTGCAAACATTCCCCCATATTTTTCTCAGAAACACTGCTACACTGCAGTCAACAAAGAGAAGTGAAAACTTAAAAAGCTTAAACTGAGACATAGAAATGTTAGGGGCTGCCATTGCTGTTATAAGGCGTCATGTGCAAGATGCTGAGGGTGGTGCCATTGAGAATGCTGCTGAGCAACCCACAGTGAGGAGACGGAGAAGAGTGTACAGACCCAGGGTAACCTACCAGGGGCTACATGAGCTGGAGATAGTGGAGCGCTATAGAGTGGACAGAGAGCTCCTGCAGCAAATTGTTGAGCTGTGCAGGCCACGCCTCACACACAGAACCAACAGAGGGGAACCCATCCCAGTGGAAACCAAGGTATGTGTTGGCCTAAGAATACTAGCAACAGGTACCTTCCAGAGACCAACTGGTGATATGATGGGGAGTTCACAGGCATCAGCATCCAGGGTACTGCACCAGTTCCTGAATGCCATGTCAGCACATGTCGGTGATCATGTATATTTCCCCAATTCCCGTGAGGTATTGGCCAGCAATATGTGTCTCTTCCAGCAAATAGCGGAATACCCTGAGGTAGTGGGTGCAATTGAATGCACGCACATACACATCAAAGCACCAGCCGGTGAGCGGGGTAGGGCCTACATCAACCGCAAGGGCTTCCACTCCATCAACTGCCAGGTTGTGTGTGATGCCCAGGGCATAATACTGAATGTGTGTGCTAGCTGCCCTGGAAGCTACCACGATTCCCATATATGGCATCTGACGCAGCTGTACCAGACATTTGCCAATGGGGACATCCCTGACGGTCACCTAGTGGGAGATGCTGGATACGCACTAGAGCCGTGGCTGATGACACCCATCAGAAATGCACACACACCTGAACAAGAACTTCATAATGAGGCACATGCACAAACATGAAATGTAATCAAGCATGTGTTTGGGATGCTGAAGTCACGGTTCCAGTGCCTGGACACATCTGGTGGAGCCTTGCAGTACTCACCAACTACATATACCCAAATTGTCATGGTATGTGCCATGCTACACAATATGATCCTGCGAAAACAGCTGCAGCAGGAACAGCATGGGGCAGGGCCAAACAGCCCCCCACCATTGCCAAGGCTTGGCACAGGCACAGCGTGACTCGGAGGAACAACCTGAGCCTGCCCCAGTAGGCAAAAGGAGGTGTGCCCAGTATGCCTTGGCCTTGGCAAAGAGGCAACGCATAGCACATACACTGGCTCAGTAGGAACCCTGGAAATGATACCTCTCTCTGACTCGCACATAAAATAAAAGGGATGTCTAACTTGACACTACCTGTTTCCAAAATGTATAGGCAGTGTAGTATGTGCATCCAACATAGGCAGCCCTGCAGCACCACCTGAGGCATGATTGCCATGTTTTAAGCAATATAAAGCAGTGCTAAGCAGCTTTTACCAATATCTAGTATATGTAAACAAAATTGCTTGTGCAATGTTGGCCAAGGTCGGGCAAAGTTGAGCAAAGTCAGTTAAACATGCTCATAACTGCTTTACTGTTCCTTAAGCAGTCTGGTCTGGCCAGCATGAAAATAAAAAGCAGTGACAGGGCTTGAACCCAGTATACTGTGCACTATAGTCACAGTACTGAACCACTAAGCCATGATAGCATTACAGTGGCACAGACACAGCAGGACAATTGTACACTAATGCAAACACAAAGCAATGCTGTATCATGCCCCTAATGAGGCAAATGGGTAACCTTACCCACATGCCTATGCAGACAGAGAACATCAGGCCAGGCGTTGTGATGTGGGTTGTGTAGGCTATGAAGTCGCAAACTAATATATGTGACAATGGACGCTAAGATCTGTAGTACAGTAGTATGCCTCAAGCCAGTATGATAGGCAACAGTACAGACTGTAATGGTGTCCTGTACATAGCAGTGCAGGCACAGCAAATGTGTGTAAGTGTCAGGTGAAACCCACATCCTATGTACACCCACAGTAACAATCTGGTGTGCCCATGGGTAGAAATGTACAAAGAATAGCTGTCATCCCTGTATATAGAAATGTTGATAAGTCTATGCAAAGTGTCTCATGGAAGCCCTGCAGGCACAGCATGATCCCTGTTGATCTATGACACAAAGGTGACCCCTGCTGTAAAAATACACCTTGACTTACCATACGCATATAGTATAAATGTGTATACTGTGCATGCTCACACACTCCAACAAATGTAGTGGATTTCATTCAGCATCACACTGAAAGGTCATTCTGGGCATGCTCACACAGGCTAAATACGGATGTGATAATAAGGGGTCTATGGACAAATGCGGATAGTCATCTCTACTTCCAGAAACACATTCACAAAGTGGTCTGAAAATCCTGCTATGTGTACACACAAACTGCCAAGGTCTGTGCATGTAGGTCAAAGGAGGTTGCCACTACTCAGCAGTTATCAGACCTGTCAGAGAGTACCACAACACACTTGCGATGAATCTGACTAGGCACGTTCAGCAGCTAGAAAGACCAATGAAGTACCTTAACAAGAGGATTATTGGCCTCAAATAGTTGCCCCATGCAACAAGAATGAATGAAACCCAAGCTGTACTCTGTTGCATACTGTCTACGCAGGAGATCTCTGCCCAACAGTCAGGTCCAAGTCATGGTTACACTCAGATCTGTTCTGAGTTACAGCTCAATGGCACTAAATGTACAGAGCCAACTGATATTGGTAACATCCTGGCAGATAGGATCAGTGTTAACTTTACCCCCCTCTCACCCATGAAAGAGCACATGTCTATAATGGAAGACTGCAAAGTTGCTGCCATCTTGGCTGCACAGGTAAAAAACACTCTCCAAAGCCAGTATCACAGCAGCCATGGGACTAGATAACTTCCCAGGCTGTGTAGTATCTACTTCCCTGAAGTAAACATTAACATGGAAGGTCTGTGGCTACTGAAGTTTCCAGAGGACTGCAAACAAGGAGCCATCATTGTAAACACTAAAGATGTGGACATCCTACAAAAGGGCCTCACTGAGACAGATGGCTGTTGTCCAAGCCATGGGCTGTAGCTCAATGCCAGAAGGTGCATTATCATCACCTTTGTTAAAATCTCTATAGCCAAGAACTACAACACAGGTGGTAGTATATCTCAAACTGTAAGTGAGACAAGAGACCCTGGGTCACAGGTGGACAGTGGATACAACTGTGATAAGCACATTCCCACAGTAGTCAGGAAATCCTCTTATGTGGCACACCTCATCACAAAATGTGTCTCATGCAGAATAAAAGAGGACAGTGTTCTCCTCTACTCACCACTCACTAGAACTATAAAAGAGTACAATGCCACTGTTGCTATGTACCTCACAAGACAACTACAACAACTGGAAAGCCAGCAGCAATACCTCACAAAGAGCATTAGTGGTCTGAAATACATGCCATAAATAGACCATCATAAAATGCTCCATCCGTACTCCCTTGCATATCGCCTACTCAGAGGTGTTCACTGCCTAACATATAAAGCTATGTCAAACATAGAGCTGCTGGATATGATCCACGTAAAACACTCACACTCTGACCTTTGGACCCAAAACCACGAGTGGAATACAAAAGGAAGGGGTGTAGCCATTTACCTTATGGATATCCACACCTTCAGGTTACTGGCACAGCATGAGGCCTTGGAGACCATGCAAGTGCAACTAACATTGGGCAAAGCTGCCCATCAGATTGTAGCCTGCTACAGATCACGTACCTTGTCTCTGGAACCTCACACAGTATTCCGGAGAACAATGGCAAATATAAAGGTCCTATCAAATACCATTATATGAGGAGATTACAACTACCCAAACATTGAGTGTGTGAATTACGTATACAACGTCTTTTGCCCAATGTGTCCTACAGTTAAGAAACTCTAACACCCTGGAACAGCTGGTCAGCATGTCCATTACAGGTGACAACATACTGGATTTGATCATCACCAACATGGGGTACCAGTGTTCCACAACAGAGATAAACCCCTCACTGGGAATATCAGATCATGAAGTAATCACACTGGACATCCACATCCGCCCCCACACCCAGTCAATGAAACCACTGTGAAGACATTTGCAAAAGCAAACAGCACACTTCCCAAGACCAAAGTGGAAAGTTCCGAAGACCTCTTGCTATAGGATAATGGTATGCAATCTGCAGAAACATTTACAAGTGCATCCTATTAGCATCTACAGAGATGCATGGAATGAGACATCACAAATAAAACCAAGATGCACTCCTGCAAAAATAGGACAACAAGCAGGTGTTTGTTGTCCATAAATAAGCTAGACAAGAGAAGGAGGAAACGAACACATGATAGATCCAACTTCACTAATGGAAAGGCATCACTGATCATTATCAGGAAGAAACAATGATCACTCATAAAATAATCCAAGGATGGTTTCTAAAGACATATAGCCAAGGAATGTAAGAATAACAACCACAAAGCCTGTGGTCGCTATACCAGACATGTAGGTGTCAACTTCCAAATATGCTGCCAGCTACTGAAAAAAGGAATGAAATACACCAAACCAACTTTCATTGCCCACATCCAGGGGGACAAGTTCAGTGTAAACTCCTCCCCCATCACCCCCAAAAGGGCCTATGTCCATCACAGAAGGATGCAGAGACCCAGACGTCATGGAAATGCAGGTAAAGACAACCCTCACCAAAGCTAAGAACATAGCATCAATGTGACTGTATGTTGTCCCAGGCTGCGTCTTACACTAGGCCCATAAGGAACTACACACTCACCTACATTCACTGTTCAGACTCAACCATACCACAGGCTATGTACCCAAAGAATGGCATACACTAACAGTCATCCAGCTCCACAAAGGGTGTGCCAAAAAAGAACCTGGAAACCATTGCCCAATATGTCTACTCAGCCGGGTCTACAAAGCTATTGAGCCAATTGTCATGGAACCCATACACTGAGACATTGGAGATCTCCAGACACTGGACTCTACACAACTTTGCCTTGTTAAAGGCAGAGCCTGGCTCCCAAACCTAGATGAGTTATTTAAAACAGTTATCATGAACATAGATGGAGGTGAAAGTAGTCCACACAGCCCACCTGGACCTCAATAAGGACTTACTACACCATTCCCCACTCTGTCATCCTGGACAAGTGTACCAGCTTGGACATTAACAGCTATGTCACAGGATGGGTGGCCAAGTGGCTCACAGATCAAACACACATGTTCATAGTTGCGGATACCATGTCCAACTCTAAGCCAGTCATAAATGGCATCACACAGGTCTTGGTCCTGGAACCCCCACCTGTTCAGTAGATACTGCTCAGAGGTACAGGGAAGCATGGCAGGTGTATGACTGAACAGGTTTGCAGATGAATGGTAACTGTGGTCCATAATTGACTGTACAGCTGACACAGACATCCTCCAAAATTGTCTTACAGAGACAGATACCTGGTGTCAAAACAATGCCCTCAAGCTGAATGGCAAAGAATGCATAGTCATCCCCTTTGGGTAAAACAAAGTGCACACAAATTACCACATAGGTGGTAATCCAGCATGTACAGAGAAAGTCATTATGGCCCTGGGGACACAGGTAGATAGTAAACTCACCTTTCATGATCACATGCCCAAAGTGTTTAGACATTCCTTCAATGTAGCCCATCTAATGTCACCTAATGTAACCCACTTCGTATAGTCTGATGATGTCACCATCCTACAAATATACCTGTGGAAAGGAAAATTCCCAGTCATGTGTATAGCGCTTCGTGTTAATGCGTACTCCTGCAGTATCATGAAGTAGTTAGGTAGGGGTTTAAATCCTGCACTGGACAACTGTGTGTTTGTGTGTGGTCTCCTTGGGAAGGAGCAATCTTTTAGGAGAGTAGTAAGAGACCTCAAAAGCGGTAAACTAACCTTTGTCAAGTCGATGATGTCACCATCCTACAAATATACCTGTGGAAAAGAGAACTCCCAGTAATGTGTATAGCATGTCATGTTAATGCATACTCCTGTAGTATCATGAAGTAGTTAGGTAAGGGTTTGAATCCTGCACTGGACAACTGTGTGTATGTGTTTGTGTGTGGTCTCCTTGGGAAGGAGCAACTTTTTGGAGAGTAGTGAAACACCTCAAAAGTGGTAAACTAACCTTTGTCAAGTCTGATGATGTCACCATCCTACAAATATACCTGTGGAAAAAAGAACTCCCAGTAATATGTATAGCGTGTCATGTTAATGCATACTCCTCTAGTATCATGAAGTAGTTAAGTAGGGATTTGAATCCTGCACTTTGTGAGTGTGTGTGCTGTATGTGTGTGATACTGTTGGTCAATGTGTTGTGGGTTTTGCTTTTACTACTGTATGACATATCAGTATGCATTACACATGTGAGCTAGCTGTGTGGGAAATACATATACATGCATGTTATCTCAATGATTGCATGTGTGGGAACCCTGCTTTCTCCAAGAACACAGTTGTCATCCTTGCCAGACTGTGCTGCTGCTTCCCAGACCTTAGGTCACATCTGTATGCTTGTGACAAGCCCAGCCACTGCAGTGATCCCTGGCCTAGGTCATCTGTGTCACACAAAGCCATTACAGTTCCTATTGGAATGTGTGTGTGAGGGTCTATGGCCGAGGTATATGTCAGACCTGTTCAAACGCAGCAAAGTCTGTCAGTGATGACTATTTATAACAGGTGTTGAACAACCTTTGTGGATATGTATGCAGACCCCTTATTGCTTATGTGATCCACCGAGGGATCTCAAAATACCTTTGGAAATGTGATTAACAAAGGACAGATGATGTAACACTTGGTTGCATGTACACATCGGTACCTGTTCATCATGTTGTTGGCTACTACCTGTGTGGTACTGTGGGGATAATATGTTCCTTAAAGGTGGATGACTATGCTTAGTTTGGCTTATAGCTTTCCAGCATGGGTTTGACAACAGGCATCTGTCTGTATGATACCCTTGTGCAGGATGTGTGTGTCATCTGGAGAATGCATTATAGGCCACAGTGTGCATTACCAGACATGGACAGACATATCCCTACTGTGATTGCTTGTACCTAAGAGAGCTATATGCCAAACAGGAGTGGTGTCAGTAATGGGTGCAGGTGAATACCAGTGGTTACTGGCATAGTATAGTACCTGAAGGATCCAAATGTTGTTGTGTGTCCTACATCTGTGTGTCAGTTGTCAAGACATCATCTAACGATTGGTTATGGTCAGGCTGCGGAAGTGATGTATACTACCAGAATGCAAAACAATGACAGATAGTAACAGTATCACCCACAGCATAGTGTCAAACCATGTCATACACACATGTGTAGTCAAGTTCTGGAATGTGTGTAGTACAATTCATACTGGCCACCAATAGAAACTATGGAGTGTTACTGTGTAATACAGAGCATGT